>NW_024723416.1:0-8930 GCF_018991925.1 Homarus americanus
TTTGTTATACTCGATCAGGGGAGTTCTTTATATTCGATGAGGGGACTTTGTTTTACTCGATCAGGGGGCTTTGTTATACTCGATCAGAGGACTTTGTTATACTCGATCAGGGGCCTTTGTTATACTCGATCAGGGGCCTTTGTTATACTCGATCAGGGGACTTTGTTATACTCGTCCAGGGTTCTTTGTTATACTCATTCATGGGCCTTTGTTATACTTGATCAGGGGGCTTTGTTATACTCGACCAGGGGACTTTGTTATTCTCGATCAGGGGAATTTGTTATACCCCAACAGGGGGCTTTGTTATACTCGATCAGGGGACTTTGTTTTACTCGATCAGGGGGCTTTGTTTTACTCGATCAGGAAACTTTGTTATACGCGATAAGTAGCCTCTGTTATAATCGTGCAGGGAACTTTGCGATCAGGAAACTTTGTTATACTCGATCAGTAGCCTCTGTTATAATCGTGCAGGGGACTTTGTTACACTCGATCAGGAAACTTTGTTCTCCTCGATCAGGGGCCTTTGTTATAATCGTTCAGGGGACTTTGTTATACTCGATCAGGGGACTTTGTTCTCCTCGATCAGGGGACTTTGTTATTCTCGATTAGAGAACTTTGTTAAACTCGATGAGGAGACTTTGTTATACCTGATCAGGGGAGTTCTTTTATACTGATCAGGGGACTTTTGTTATACTCGATCAGGGCATTTGTTGTTACTCCGATGAGGCCTTTGTTATTCTCGATTATTGGACTTTGTTGAATCATGAGGAGACTTTGTTATACCTCGATCAGGAGTTTGTTATACCTCGATCAGGGCCTCGGTTATACTCAATCAGGGACTTTGTTTTACCTTTATCAGGATACTTTATATACTCGGATCCGTAGCCTTTGTTATAATTGCAGGGGACTTTGTTACACTCGATCAGGGACTTTGTTCCCCTCGATCAGGGAATTTTGTAATACTCGATCATGAAATTTTTGTTATATTCGATGAGGGGACTTTTGTTATACTCGACCATGGGACTTGTTATAACGATGAGGTTGCTATATACTCCGGGATCAGGGGCCCTTTTATACCCGGGATCAGGGGACTTTTGTTATACTCGATCAGGGACTCTGTAATACCGATCAGACCTTTATTATACTCGATCAGGGGACTCTGTAATACTCGATCAGGGGACTTTATTATACTCGATCAGGGGCCTTTGTTATACTCGATCAGGGGACTTTGTTATATTCGATAAGGGGACTTTGTTATACTGGATCATGGGACTTTGTTATACTCGTTGAGGGGCCTTTGTTATACTCGATGAGGGGACTCTGTTATACTCGATCAAGGGACTCTTTAATACTCGGTCAGGGGACTTTGTTATACTCGATCAGTGGCCTTTGTTATACTTTTTTAGAGGCCTTTGTTATACTCGAACAGGGGCCTTTGTTAAACTCGATCAAAGGCCTTTGTTATTCTCGATTAGAGGACTTTGTTAAACTCGATGAGGAGACTTTGTTATACTCGATCAGGGGAGTTCTTTATTCTCGATCAGGGGACTTTGTTTTACTCGATCAGGGGGCTTTGGTATACTCGATCAGGGGACTTTGTTATACTCGATGAGGGGCCTTTGTTATACTCGGCCAGGGGTCTTTGTTATACTCATTCAGGGCCTTCATATACTTCTGGATCAGGGGGCTTTGTTATACTCGATCAGGGAGTTCCACTGAAGCAAGGGACTTTGTTTTACTCTGATCAGCTTTGTTGTACCTGGATCAGGGACTTTGTTACCTGGATCAGGGCCTTTGTTAAACCCTATCAGGGCCTTTGTTATACTCCGATTAGGGGGCTTGATTTACCTGGATCAGGAAACTTTGTTGTACCTCGATCAGTAGCCTCTGTTATATTCGTGCAGGACTTTGTCACACTTTTGGATGAGGGACTTTGTTCTCCTTGATCAGGGACTTTGTTATAATCAGGATCAGGGACTTTGTTATATATCATTCGATGAGGGGACTTTTGTTATACTCGACCATGGGACTTTTGTTATACCTGGATCAGGGACTTTGTTCTCCCCGATCAGGGACCTTTGTTATACTCAATCAGGGGACATTGTTATATTCGATGAGGAGACTTTGTTATACTTGATCAGGGGAGTTTGTTATACTCGATCATGGGACTTTGTTTTACTCGATCAGGGGTCTTTGTTATACTCGATCAGGGGCCTTTGTTATACTTGATCAGGGGGCTTTGTTATACTCGATCAGGGGACTTTGTTATACTCGATCATGGGACTTTGTTTTATTCGATCAGGTGACTTTGTTCTCCTCGTTCAGGAGACTTTGTTATACTCGATCAGCGGACTTTGATATACTCGATCATGGGACTTTGTTTTACTCGATCAGGGGGCTTTGTTATACTCGATCAGGGGACTTTGTTATACTCGACCAGGGGTCTTTGTTATACTCGATCAGGGGCCTTTGTTATACTTGATCAGGGGGCTTTGTTATACTCGATCATGGGACTTTGTTATATTCTCGATCAGGGGTAATACTCGACTTTGTTATACTCGATCATTTGTTATACTCGATCAGAACTTTGTTATACTCGTCAGGCGCCTTTGTTATAAGGGGGCCTTTGTTATATTCGATCAGGGGCCTTTGTTATACTCGACCTGGGGACTTTGTTATACTCGATCAGGGGCTCTTTGTTATACTCACTCTATCAGGGGACTTTGTTATACTCGATTAGGGGGCTTTGTTTTACTCGATCAGGAAACTTTGTTATACTCGATGAGGAGCCTTTGTTATAATCGTTCAGGGGACTTTGTTATACTCGATCCGGGGACTTTGTTATACTCGATCAGGGGACTTTGTTATACTCGATCATGGGACTTTGTTATATTCGATAAGGGGACTCTGTTATACTCGATTAGGTGACTGTAATACTCGATCAGGGGACTTTGTTATACTCGATCAGTGGCCTTTGTTATACTCTTTTAGAGGCCTTTGTTATATTCGAACAGGGGCTTTTGTTAAACTCAATCAAAGGCCTTTGTTATTTTCGATTTGAGGACTTTGTTAAACTCGATGAGGAGACTTTGTTATACTCGATGAGGGGAGTTTGTTATACTCGCTCAGGGGACTTTGTTTTACTCGATCAGGGGGCTTTGTTATACTCGATCAGGGAACTTTGTTATACACGACCAGGGGTCTTTGTTATACTCGATAGGGGCTTTGTTATACTCGATGAGGGGACTTTGTTATACTCGATCAGGGGCCGGTTATACTTTGGGGCCTTCGTTATACTCGATGACGGGGACTTTGTTATACTCGATCAGGGGTCTTTGTTATACTCGATCAGGGGCCTTTGATATACTTGATGAGGGGGCTTTGTTATACTCGATCATGGGAATTTGTTATTCTCGATGAGGGGTACTTTGTTATACTCGATCAGGGGGCTTTGTTATACACGATCAGGGAACTTTGTTATACTCGATCAGGGGCCTTTGTTATACTCGTTCAGGCGCCTTTGTTATCTTCGATCAGGGGCCTTTGTTATACTCGACCAGGGGACTTTGTTATACTCGATCAGGGGTCTTTGTTAAACTCGATCAGGGGCCTTTGTTATACTCGATCAGGGGGCTTTGTTTTACTCGATTAAGAAACTTTGTTATACTCGATCAAGGGGCTTTGTTATACTCGATTAGGGAACTTTTTTATTCTCGATCAGGGGCCTTTGTTATACTCGTTCAGGCGCCTTTGTTATATTCGATCAGGGGCCTTTGTTATACTCGACCAGGGGACTTTGTTATACTCGATCAGGGGCCTTTGTTAAATTCGATCAGGGACCTTTGTTATACTCAATCAGGGGACTTTGTTATACTCGATCAAGGGGCTTTGTTGTAATCGATCAGGGGGCTTTGTTATACTCGATCAGGGATCTTTGTTATACTCGATCAAGGGGCTTTGTTATACTCGATTAGGGAACTTTGTTATACTCGATCAGGGGCCTTTGTTATACTCGTTCAGGCGCCTTTGTTATATTCGATCAGGGGCCTTTGTTATACTCGACCAGGGGACTTTGTTATACTCGATCAGGGGCTATTGTTAAACTCGATAACGGGCCTTTGTTATACTCAATCGGGGGACTTTGTTTTACTCGATCAGGAAACTTTGTTATACTCGATCAGTAGCCTTTGTTATAATCGTGCAGGGGACTTTGTTAAACTCGATCAGGGGACTTTGTTCTCCTCGATCAGGGACTTTGTAATACTCGATCATGGGATTTTGTTATATTCGATGAGGGGACTTTGTTATACTCGACCATGGGACTTTGTTATACTCGATGAGGGGCCGTTGTTATACTCGATCAGGGGCCCTTTTTATACCCGATCAGTGGACTTTGTTATACTCGATCAGGAGCCTTTGTTATACTCGTTCAGGCGCCTTTGTTATATTCGATCAGGGGCCTTTGTTATACTCGACCAGGGGACTTTGTTATACTCGATCAGGGGCCTTTGTTAAACTCTATCAGGGGCCTTTGTTATACTCAATCAGGGGGCTTTGTTTTACTCGATAAGGAAACTTTGTTATACTCGATCAGTAGCCTTTGTTATAATCGTGCAGGGGACTTTGATACACTCGATGAGGGGACTTTGTTCTCCTCGATGAGGGGACTTTGTTATACTCGATCAGGGGACTTTGTTATATTCGATGAGGGGACTTTGTTATACTCGACCATGTGACTTTGTTATACTCGATGAGGGGCCTTTGTTATACTCGGTCAGGGGCCCTTGTTATACCCGATCAGGGGACTTTGTTATACTCGATCAGAGGACTTTGTTATACTCGATCAGGGGATTCAGTAATACTCGATCAGGGGACTTTGTTTTACTAGATCAGGGCCCTTTGTTATACTCGATCAGGGGACTTTGTTATATTCGATAAGGGGACTTTGTTATACTGGATCATGGGACTTTGTTATACTCGATCAGTGGCCTTTGTTATTCTCTTTTAGAAGCCTTTGTTATACTTGAACAGGGGCCTTTGTTATTCTCGATTAGAGGACTTTGTTAAACTCGATGAGGAGACTTTGTTATACTCGATCAGGGGAGTTTGTTATACTCGATCAGGGGACATTGTTTTACTCGATCAGGGGGCTTTGTTATACTCGATCAGGGGACTTTGATATACTCGATCAGGGGCCTTTGTTATACTCGATTAGGGGCCTTTGTTATACTCGATCAGGGGCCTTTGTTGTACTTGATCAGGGGGCTTTGTTATAGTCGATCAGGGGATTTTGTTATTCTCGATCAGGGGAGTTTGTTATACCCCAACAGGGGGCTTTGTTATACTCGATGAGGGGGCTTTGTTATATTTGATAAGGGGACTCTGTAATACTCGATCAGGGGACTTTGTTATACTCGATCAAAGGCCTTTGTTATACTCGATCAGGGTTTTTTGTTATACTCGATCAGGGGACTCTGTAATACTCGATCAGGGGACTTTGTTATACTCGATCAAAGGCCTTTGTTATACTCGATCAGGGTTTTTTGTTATACTCGATCAGGGGACTTTGGTTTAATCGATCAGGGGGCTTTGTTTTACTCGATTAGGGAACTTTGTTATACTCAATCAGGGGACTCTGTAATACTCGATCAGGGGACTTTGTTATACTCGATCAAAGGCCTTTGTTATACTCGATCAGGGTTTTTTGTTATACTCGATCAGGGGACTTTGTTTTACTCGATCAGGGGGCTTTGTTTTACTCGATTAGGGAACTTTGTTATACTCAATCAGGGGAATTTGTTATACTTGATCAGGGGACTTTGTTATACTCGATGAGGGGGCTTTGTTTTACTCGATCAGGAAACTTTGTTATACTCGATCAGGGGCCTTTGTTATAATCGTTCAGGAGACTTTGTTATACTCGATCAGGGGACTTTGTTCTCCTCGATCAGGGGACTTTGTTATACTCGATCAGGGGACTTTGTTATATTCGATGAGGAGACTTTGTTATACTTGATCAGGGGAGTTTGTTATACTCGATCATGGGACTTTGTTTTACTCGATCAGGGAGCTTTGTTATACTCGATCAGGGGACTCTGTTATACTCGATCAGGGGCCGTTGTTATACTAAATTAGGGGCCTTTGTTATACTCGATCAAGGGACTTTGTTATACTCGACCAGGGGTCTTTGTTATACTCGATCAGGGGCCTTTGTTATACTTGATCAGGGGGCTTTGTTATACTCGATCAGGGGACTTTGCTATTCTCGATCAGGGGACTTTGTTATACTCGATGAAGGGGCTTTGTTATACTCGATCAGGGAACTTTCTTATACTCGTTCAGGCGCCTTTGTTATATTCGATGAGGGGCCTTTGTTATATTCGATCAGGGGCCTTTGTTATACTCGACCTGGGGACTTTGTTATACTCGATTAGGGGCTTTTGTTAAACTCGATTAGGGCCTTTGTTATACTCAATCAGGGGACTTTGGTTATACTTGATCAGGGGACTTTGTTATACTCGATCAGGGGGTTTGTTTTACTCGATCAGGAAACTTTGTTATACTCGATGATTAGCCTTTGTTATAATCGTTCAGGGGGCTTTGTTATACTCGATCAGGGGACTTTGTTATACTCGATCAGGGGACTTTGTTATACTCGATCAGGGGACTTTGTTATATTCGATAAGGGGACTCTGTTATACTCGATTAGGTGACTGTAATACTCGATCAGGGGACTTTGTTATACTCAATCAGTGGAATTTGTTATACTCTTTTAGAGGCCTTTGTTATACTCGAACAGGGGCCTTTGTTAAACTCAATCAAAGGCCTTTGTTATTCTCGATATGAGGACTTTGTTAAACTCGATGAGGTGACTTTGTTATACTCGATGAGGGGAGTTTGTTATACTCGCTCAGGGGACTTTGTTATACTCGATTAGGGTCCTTTGTTAAACTCGATTAGGGGCCTTTGTTATACTCAATCAGGGGACTTTGTTTTACTCGATCAGGGGACTTTGTTATACTCGATCAGGGGGCTTTGTTTTACTCGATCAGGAAACTTTGTTATATTCGATCAGTAGCCTTTGTTATAATCGTGCAGGAGACTTTGTTACACTCGATTAGGGGACTTTGTACTCCTCGATCAAGGAACTTTGTAATACTAGATCAGGGTACTTTGTTATATTCGATGAGTGGACTTTGTTATACTCGACCATGGGACTTTGTACACTCGATAAGGGGCCTTTGTTATACTCGATCAGGGGCCCTTGTTATTCACGATCAGGGGACTTTGTTATACTCGATCAGGGGCCTTTGTTATACTCGATCAGGGGACTTTGTTATACTCGGCCAGGGGTTCTTTGTTATACTCATTCAGGGGCCTTTGTTATACTTGATGAGGGGGCTTTGTTATATTCGATCAGGGGACTTTGTTATTCTCGATCAGGGAGACTTTGTTATACCCCATCAGGGGGCCTTGTTATACTCGATCAGGGTACTTTGTTATACTCCATCAGGGGGCTTTGTTTTACTCGATCAGGAAACTTTGTTATACTCGATCAGTAGCCTCTGTTATAATCGTGCAGGGGACTTTGTTACACTCGATCAGGGGACTTTGTTTTCCTCGATCAGGGGACTTTGTTATACTCGATCAGGGACCTTTGTTATACTCGATGAGGGGACTTTGTTATTCTCGATTATTAGACTTTGTTAAACTCGATGAGGAGACTTTGTTATACTCGATCAGGGGAGTTTGTTATACTCGATGAGGGCCTTTGTTTTACTCGATCAGGGGGCTTTGTTATACTCGATCAGGGGACTTTGTTATCCTCGATCAGGGGACTTGGTTATACTCGACCAGGGGAGTTTGTTATACTCGACTAGGGGACTTTGTTATACTCGATGAGGGGCCTTTGTTAAACTCGATCAGGGGACTTTGTTATACTCGATGAGAGGCCTTTGTTATAATCGTTCAGGGGACTTTGTTATACTCGATCAGGGGACTTTGTTATACTCGATCAGGGGACTTTGTTATACTCGATTAGGGGACTTTGTTATACTCGACCAGGAGAGTTTGTTATACTCGATCAGGGGACTTTGTGTTACTCGATCAGGAGACTTTGTTATACTCGATCAGGGGACTTTGTTATACTCGATCAAGGTCTTTGTTATCCTCGATGAGGGGACTTTGGTATACTCGATTAGGGGCCATTTTTATACTCGATCAGGGGACTTTGTTATACTCTAATAGGGGACTTTGTTATAAGCGTTCAGGCGACTTTGTTATACTCGATCATTGGACTTTGTAATACTCGATCAGGGGACTTTGTTATACTCGATCAGGGGAGTTTGTTATACTCGATCAGAGGACTTTGTTTTACTCGATCAGGGGACTTTGTTATACTCGATCAGGGGACTTTGTTATATTTGATAAGGGGAATTTGTTATACTGGATCATGGGACTTTGTTATACTCGATCAGGGGCCTTTGTTATACTCGATGAGGGGACTCTGTTATACTCGATCAGGGGACTCTGTAATACTCGATCAGGGGACTTTGTTATACTCGATAAAAGGCCTTTGTTATACTCGATCAGGGTTTTTTGTTATTCTCGATCAGGGGACTTTGTTTTACTCGATCAGGGGGCTTTGTTTTACTCGATTAGGGGACTTTGTTATACTCAATCAGGGGACTTTGTTATACTCGATCAGGGGACTTTGTTATACTCGATCAGGGGGCTTTGTTTTACTCGATCAGGAAATTTGTTATACTCGATCAGGGGCCTTTGTTATTTTCGTTCAGGGGACTTTGTTATACTCGATCAGGGGACTTTGTTCTCCTCGATCAGGGGACTTTGTTATACTCAATCAGGGGACTTTGTTATATTCGATGAGGAGACTTTGTTATACTTGATCAGGGGAGTTTGTTATACTC
>NW_024723417.1:0-6251 GCF_018991925.1 Homarus americanus
TCCCAGCCTCCAGCGCTTGAAGAAGATTTTGGCCTTCGTTCTCACTCACAAGGGCTTGAGCGCAGGTATGGAGTTGTGCATCCCGGATGCCCTCTCCTCCGCCTCCCCAGTCAGGCGCCCGACACCTGAAGACGATGCTCAGCACTGAGGCCTGCCTTCCCAGAAGCAACATCGCCTTTTGTGAGAGGCCGACAGTCCTCGCCAGCACTCCAGGCTCCCCAGTGTCGCCACCCGGCTGTGCCGACATCTGGCCCTTGAGGAACTACGGACTGGTGGCATGCGACGACCCCCTCCTACACTCAGCTCTGAAATTGTGAGACTGGGTTCCTCATGACCGTTTCTTGACCTCCATAACGCTCCCCTACGTTCAGATCGGAAGATACGTGAGGACTCTACGCAGATGGTGACCCCTATCTTGTACGGTGCCCGTGTGGTCGTCCCTGCAGCTCCGCTGCGTCGCGTTCTGGCCTCGCTTTACACAACAGCTTAATGTGGAGCAGAGGCTACCAAGCGCCGCGCAAAGCAGGCTGTACTGGCCCAGTCAACAGCAGGAGCCCCTCTTCTTGTGCGACGACGAACCCACCAGGCCCTTCGAGTCTGTGTCGGTTGATTTCTTCAGCATGCTGGGAAACATTTCCTAGTTGTCGCCGACTGATTCTCTGGCTGGCCTTTTGCGGTAATCTGTGGCTCGGACACGACGTCCGCGGCCACCATTCGCCACTTCCGGCACCTTCAGACCTGGGCGTCCCCTGCACGTCTGGCGGACGGACGGTGTGCCTTCGTCACTCGGACACGACGTCCGCGCCACCATCGCACTTCCGGCACCTCTTTCAGACTTGGCGTCCTCGGTGACGCTCTGCAGACGGACGGTGGGCCACAGTTCACCAGCCGGACTTCACAGGATTCCGGGAGCATCGGGAGCTTCGCCATCATGTCAACACCCCCACTACCCACAGTCAAACGGCCACGCTGGAGGTTGCGGTCAAGATAGTCAAGCACCTCATCCTCAAGGTGGCCCTTCAGGCAACATAGACTGCAGTGACGATGCGACTCCTGGAGTTACGCAATACTCCCACCCACACAGGACGCTCCCCTGCCCAGATCCTGCATGGTCACCCTTCCGCCTCTTGTGTTCCTGCACACGCCAAGGCCTTTTGTGAAGGAGTGGCACACCAGAGCCGAGAGCTCTACACGCCGCCACACGTGCCCAGGACGCCTGTCTGCACGACGACCTGCCCGCCTCTTCAGCCGCTGGAGAGTGCCTAGTCCACGTCCAGGACCCCACGACGTCACGCTGGGACAAGGTGGGCATAGTGATGGCCGTCAGCCGGTCGCGGGACTACAAGGTCATGATGCAGAGCACGATCTGGTGGAGGAACCGGCTTCCTCCCGGCCAGTCCCACCCCTGCTGCTGGCCCCTGACTGAGGACGATCCCCTACACCTCACGAGATCCGCCCCCAATGCACCTCGACGCTCGGAGTGACTTAGGACTGAGAAGTCCGCTCAAGACAAAGACTATGAGCGGAGGGGAGGAGATGGGTTATGTATCTAGGCTCGTGCCGAGTAGCAACCCTGTATATAAGCTACTTGCGAGTAGCATCTATGTATGTAATTACATGGCAACAACGCACATGTTATGTGGGCAACATTGCCCTGAGGCTGCCATATGGCAATGCAGCCTCAGTCTGACTCCGTGGCTCGTGCATGGCACTTCATGTGCACGCTGCTCACTTGTATCTCTCCTATCCGTTAATAAATAGACTTCAGTGTTACCCGGTGTTTCCTACCCATCACTGCCTTTTCAGGAAACACTTGAACCTTCACCACCATTGAATATAACGTATCTGAAGGAATGGTTAGGTAGCGTGTTAGTTTAGGCATGAGTTACTAATATTATTTTAAAGACAATGTTTAGAAGAAATAGAGTGGTGATACTTTTACTAATTTAATATTTATTAACATAAGTAGTGAATAAGATGTTAATTAAGTTCACTCAGACAAGACTAAGGTCTACCATTAAAAAAATAGATCTAATTACTTATTACTTCATTAAACCACTTTAATTGCATACATCATTAAACACAACTATTGTTGTTTCTTTGACAAATAAGATACAGTAGTTATTACACACCGGTCAGGTCGGACTGGACCTCAGGTCTTACTTTTACAAGTAACAAATTACATCTTCAATTCTTGGTTACAACATTTAACAATCATATTATTTCATAGCTAATACAGCTGGCGATATGATACATCAATATCCCCAAATTAACTAAGTATCAAACACCTCCTGTTAGTTCGGAATGAACAACATGGAACAACCTGGGAGTAAACCTGGTTGGTGAACTCAACTCCTACAATCAACAATACAGTAACACCAACATTCATGGGTTCAATATTACCCTGGGATTACTATATTTCTGCGAGTTAATCCCCATTATCGATACCAATACTGCTCAATATAAATAGCCAGATCAATGGATGGACAACAGTCACAGAGTAGTCCTCTCCCCTACAAACGCTGTTTGTCGCTGAGTAGCTGACTGAATTCCCCAGTGTATACCTCGTGGTCTGGGTCAACCAGCCCTTCCCCACGGGCAGGTCAACTACTAAGCCACGCCTACCCCGCTATTTAAGACCTGACCTTGTGGTGACTTGCCTCTTTTCTACCTACACCAACCAGCCAGCAACACCTCCTCCTCCTCCGCCTGCCTGGCGGTCCTCGCTCCGCCGGAGCGCAAGCGACCCAAGCTGGTCCTCCACAGGCATCCTCACCACCAGCTCTCTCTTCTTCTAGCTACAGCCGCAGCAAGCTACACCTGCTCCTCCGCCGCTGCCTGGCGGCCCTCACTCCCCACCGGCGAGCATGGTGACCCACAAGCTGTCCTCCTCTAAGCATCCTCACCAACCAGCCTCTCTTTCTGCCTACACCAACCAACCAAGCAACACCTCCTCCACCCTGCCTCCCTCCCTTCGGTGAGCATGGCGACCCACAAGCTGTCCTCCTCTGAGCATCCTCCACCAACCAATCTCTCTATGTCAAGCTGTAACCCACTGCCACTTCCCAGCACCAAGCTGCATTGTACATCCAATATAACATGTATACAGAGAGCACATTGTGGTTTCCTCCAACCATCTGAGTGTGAACCCAACATAACATACCCCACAGTCCACACTGTTATACTGCCAGATTCTGGGATCACTAAGTCAGTGGAACTTACTCTATTCCTAATTTCTAAGGGTTGCTGCCACCAGACCCCTGCTCGTTAGGTAGCGGGCAGAGTGGACAACAATGGGTTGGGTTTTTCATTGACCAGATCGATAAGGGAAAGAAAGGTGAAACAATATAACATATATTAACTAATTTATTCTTTATAAAATATATTGTACCATTAAAAATACAATTGAGTTGGCCTTCTCAGAAGAACAACGATAATTTTTGATTACACTGCTCAACAACAGACGTCTTACATTAATTGCGTGTCATTAACATACTCATTCCTCACAACAATCATTGACCTCCTTCTAACTATAACACCCAACACGTCCAGACTACCACCTGTTAAGTATAACATCACCTGTTACATTAAAAAGAGTTGGCCTTCATCATAGAACACCTATTATTTTCATTACACTTCTCTTGATGAGTAGATAGGTACTTCCGGTAATCATACCAGTACTGGTGCCCTCCTGGTATTAGAAGTCGCTCCACGTAGCGACAGAAACTTCTCAATTATACAGTCATTTTCTTCTATCCTGGGTATCTACAGATTCACAGTGGAGTGCTGACCACTGTGGTGTGGCCTTCCTGATATAACCCTGACGCCCAGTAGGCGCTCAGAACGCGACGTCCTGTGTTGGGAGAAGTCAAGCATCACTCAGGAATAATGCCTGAGGGGCTTTCCGTCACCACACTAGTACACTATAACTTCCACATAACATCAGGCAAGGTTTTGGGTAACAAAACTGCTAGATAAGTCTTTTTAGGGCTGGATAAAGCATGATGAAAGGGCACTGACCTGTGTTTGGAAACAGAAATATAGGGTGATGTCCCGACTCACGCTCCTCTCTGTTGAGCCTGCAGCTTCCAATCTTTCATTTCACTTTGAATTCTTATGGTTCTCACATCTCCATTTTTCCTATCTCTTGTGACCTTATGCTTTATAAAACGCATATCTTAATCCTAAATTACACACTAAGGTAGATTCTGGTTTGCTGGTTCTGGGTAAATTCATTGGGTTATAATATCAATGCGGTATGCAGCCTAGACCTTAGCATAAACAAAACCTAGCATCGTATTTTCATGGCGTAGGTCATACAAGATCTTTTCTTTGAAGCATAGTTTCTGGATCACTTCAACGCCTTCCATAGGTCTGATACATTTATCCTTTTTACAAATCATTGTTCTCTTGTATTTCATCTGATACCTGCAGTAATGTTCTAATCGTTCACAACGTAAATAGTATGACCTTCAAACTAAGATCTACACTTAGCCCCAGAGATACACTAGTCATCATTTGAACCTTCCCCAACATCCTATAGGTACCCTTTGAGTTCTCCATAATGCTTTTCTTGACATACATTAACATTATATAAACAGTTGGGTACAATTCATCAAATAATTCCAACTTAACATTCATTAGGTAAATGGTCTTTATCAATGTTTCCGTTACTTCTTAGAATTCTACCAACTCAGAATTAAATGTTATCTAGCCATAATATATGATAAAGGGTTTTAAAGAATAACACAATGATGTCACTTATCACTAAGGAATTATCCCCTAAGCTGGCTCCTCAAGGAGCGCCGGAGAATGAGAATCGTGGCAGTGTCTTTATAAAACCTTGTACACTGAGTTACAGTCTCTATAAAAACATCCTTCGAACCATCTTGCCCAGGCTTCTACCGAACACTCAGTAGTGGTACCAACACAAACAGTGCCTGAGATGCATCGAGGAAGATTCGAAGTAAATGTCTACTCAACTATACCGAACATACGTCTGGCAACGATAAGACGATAACTACTCAATTAATTCTTTCACACGTTAAAACCAATGTCAACTGTTACAACATGAACACTGATATTCACAAAATTGACTAATTAAACTGAATTAATATGGCGGCGGGAAAACAATCGTTCACATACCCCTGGAGATGCGTTGAAGAACCAGCAGATGTGTGATTCTTCCTCATGCAGCAATGACATGTACGTGCGCAGGGGGCAGCTCTGACTATGCATTCGTACCCGAACGATCTCACCAACAACAGACCTTCTACACTGCAAAAGTGGATCGCTATATACTTAGCTATGAACGTCAGTGTTGTTCTAAGTCAATTTATTTCTAATCAGATTGAACTTCCAGAAAAATTGGAATTACACATATTTTGATCCTTAATTTTTGCAAGCTCCAGCGCTGTTGCAAACAAGGGACATTATTCAGGCGTTGAATCTTGGAATTATAGGTTGACGAATAGTTTCCAGGAATTTATGACTTCCTCAAATAGTCTGCGGCACTAGCAAACTACAAAACCTCTAAGATTCTCTGATGTTTGGGCAGCCTAAACTCATCCAACTTCCTAGGGACATAATACTGCAGGGGTGTCGTTTGCAGACTCAACACTCATAGCAGCAATGTTACTTAACAATAAAGATAGTTAAAAGCTTTCCATCACCACAAGATCTTGTGCTTTAGCTGTAATCAAGCATCTCTAAAGTTGACTCAAAACAATGGTGTTCTCTCTCTCTATTCAAATTCACTCTATGAAGAGGTTGGTTTCAGTAAGTCAGGAAAATGGGATAACGGAGGGAGACTGAGGGCATCATTGAGCCGATGAAAAATGGACTCATCAGATGAGACTCAAACAGCTTGAGTTACATGTTTTTAATGTGGACTCAGTGAGCGTAATATGAATCGTCTGATTTTACCAACGGCTTTGTGTATAAATTAGTATTACAAAAACATATATCAATACTTATCCGGTCTTCTGTAGAATTGTATTTCTAATGACAAAATTATCAGTTGAAGGCAGGTAAAAACACCACACTGAAAAATTTAACACTGTGTGTTATATCAATAAGTTCAATTATCACAAATTGACTACATCTGAGAACTAAAACTCTATCTAATTAGTTTTGCAGAAGGTCACTAGCAAAACAAAAAATAGCATACAGACAAAAAATCATATAACACTCAACTCAGGTTTATATAAATAGAATTCAATAGTTAGAAAAATATGTCAATGCTTGTGCCC
>NW_024723418.1:0-22849 GCF_018991925.1 Homarus americanus
TTTCACGCATTAAGCCAAGGATAAGAATGAGTGGCGGCACCGCCTTACGGCGAACAACGGCGGCAGGAGGCGATAAGAATGAGTGGCGCAATCGCCTTACGGGCGATTAACGCGCAGGGGCCATAAGAATGAGTGGCGGCAACGCCACGGGCGATTAACGGCGCAGGGGCCATAAGAATGAGTGGCGCACCGCCCACGGCGATTAACGCAGGAGGCCAAAGAATGAGGGCGCAACGCCCACGGCCATTAACGCGCAGGAGGCCATAAGAATGAGTGGCGCAAACGCCTTTACGGGCGATTAACGGCGGCAGGGGCCATAAAATGAGTGGCGGCAACGCCTTTACGGGCGATTAACGGCGCAGGGAGGCGATAAGAATGAGTGGCAGCAATCGCCTTACGGGCGATTACGGCAGGAGGCGATAAGAATGAGGACGCAATCGCCTTACGGGCGATTAACGGCGGCAGGGGGCCATAAGAATGAGTGGCGCAATCGCCTTACGGGCCATTAACGCCGCAGGGGCCATAAGAATGAGTGGCGTAATCGCCTTACGGCGATTAACGCGCAGGGGCCATAAGAATGAGTGGCGGCAATCGCCTTCACGGGCGATTAACGGCGCAGGGAGGCCATAAGAATGAGTGGCGCAATCGCTTTACGGGCGCATTAACGGCGCAGGGGCCATAAGAATGAGTGGCGCAACGCCTTACGGCGATTAACGGCGCAGAGGGCCATAAGAATGAGTGGCGCAAACGCCTTAACGGGCGATTAACGGCGGCAGGGGCCATAAGAATGAGTGGCGGCAACGCTTTACGGGCGATTAACGCTAAGGGGGCGATAAGAATGAGTGGGCGCAACGCCTCACGGGCGAATAACGGGTGGCAGGGGAGGCTATAAGAATGAGTGGCGGCAATCGCCACGGCCGATTAACGGCGCAGGGGCCATAAGAATGAGTGGCGCAATCGCCTTACGGGCGATTAACGGCAGCAGGGGGCCATAAGAATGAGTGGCGCACCGCCCACGGGCGATTAACGCCGCAGGGGGCCATAAGAATGAGTGGCGCAACGCCTCACGCGGCGATTAACGGCAGGAGGCCATAAGAATGAGTGGCGGCAATCGCCTTAACGGGCGATTAACGGCGGCAGGGGCCATAAGAATGAGTGGCGCACCGCCCCACGGGCGATTAACGGCGGTAGGGGGCCATAAGAATGAGTGGCGCAATCGCCTTACGGGCGATTAACGGCAGCAGGGGGCCATAAGAATGAGTGGCGCAATCGCCTTACGGGCGAATAACGGCGCAGGGAGGCGATAAGAATGAGGCGCAATCGCCTTACGGGCGATTAACGGCGCAGGGGCCATAAAAATGAGTGGCGCAACGCCACACGGGCGATTAACGGCGGTAGGGGCCATAAGAATGACGGCAACCGCCTTACGGCGATTAACCGCAGAATACATAAGAATGAGTGGCGTAAATCCTCACGGCCTATTAACGGCGTAAAGTCATAAGAACGAGTGGAGGCACCGCCTCACGGCTTACGCAGGGGAATAACAAGAATTATACAACGCCTTACCGGCGATTAACGCAAATATAAGAAAAGGGCGCAACGCCCCTTACGGGCGATTAACCTGCAGGGGCCATAAGAATGAGTATCGCAATCGCCTTACGGGCGACATTAATGGCGCAGTAAACATAAGAATGAGTGGCGCAACGCCTTACCGGCGATTAACCAGCGCGCAAAACATAAGAATGAATGGCGGCACCCTACGGGCGCATTAACGCGCAGGGGCCATAAGAATGAATGGCGTAACGCCCCACGGCGATTAACGCGCAGTAAACATAAGAATGAGTGGCGGCAACACCTACGGCGATTAACGGCAGGGGGGCATAACAAGAAAGTGAGCGCAATCGCCTTGGCGACGCTTAACAGCGAGCTATAAGAACGAGTGGCGCAACGCCTCACGGCTAACAACGGCGGCAGGGAGGCGATAAGAATGAGTCGGCGGCAATCGCCTTACAGGCTATTAACTGCAGCAAAGCCGAATGAATGGCGCAATCGCCACGGGCGATTAACGGCGCAGGGGCCATAAGAATGAGTCGGCGCAACGCCCACCGGCGATTAACTCGGTGGCCATAAGAATGAGTGGCGCAACGCTTCACGGGCTATTAACGCGCAGGAGGCCATAAGAATAGTCCAACCCTTACGGGCTACAACGGCGCAGTAAATACATGAATGAGTGACGCAACGCCCACGGAAGCATTAACCATGCAGCAGGAGGCGATAAGAATGAGTGGCGGCAACGCCTACGGGCTACTAACGGCGCAGGAGCCGCCATAAAGAATGAGTGGCGCAACCGCCCACGGGCGATTAACGCGCAGGGAGGCCATAAGAATGAATGCGCAACGCCCACGGCCTACTAACTGCGCAGGGGCCATAAGAACGAGTGGCGCAACGCCCACGGGCGATCAACCCAAACAAAAACACCACCCCCCCCAAACGCGGCAGGAGGCCATAAGAATGAGTGGCGCACTTTACGGGCGCATTAACGGCGCAGGGGCCATAAGAATGAGCGCGCAACGCCTACTGGCCATTAACGGCGGCAGGGGCATAAGAACGAGGGCGCAACGCCTTTACGGCGACTAACGGCGCAGGAGCCATAAGAATGAGGGCGTAATCGCCTTACGGGCTATTAACGCGCGCAGGGGCCATAAGAATGAGTGGCCGCAACGCCACGGCGATTAACGCGCAGGAGGCCACAAGAATGGGCGCACCGCCTACGGGCGCATTAACGCGCAGGGCCATAAGAATGCGGCGCAACCACGGCGGCGACATAACGCGACAGGGGGCGATAAGAATGAGTATGCAACGCCTCACGGCTAACAACGGCAGGGAGGCACATAAGAACGAGTGGCGCAACGCCCACGGCGATACGGCTGCAGGGGCCATAAGAATGAGTGGCGGAAACGCCTTACGGGCGCATTAACGGCCGCAGGGGCCATAAGAGTGGCGCAACGCCTTACGGGCGCATTAACGCGCAGGGAGGCCATAAGAATGAGGGCGCAACCGCCTTTTACTTAAACGTCGAGGGCGATAAGAATGAGTGGCGGCAATCAGCCCACGGGCGAACAACGGCGCAGGGAGGCGATAAGAATGAGTGGCGGCAATCGCCTTACGGCGATTAATCATCGCAGGGCGCCATAAGAATGAGTTGCAACCGCCTTACGGCGACAACGGCCGCAGGAGGCCATAAGAATGAGTGGCGCAACGCCTACGGGCGATTAACGGCGGCACGCCATACAGACGAGCGTACCCGCCCACGGGTGATTAAACTGCGGCAGGGAGGCGATAAGAATGAGTGACGCACGCCTTACGGCGATTAACGGCGGCAGGGAGAATATAAGAATGAGTGGCGCACCGCCTACGGGCGACAACGGCAGGGGCCATAAGAATGAGTGGCGCAACGCCTCTTACGGCGCATTAACGCGCAGGGGCTATAAGAATGAGTACGCAACGCCCACGTGGGCTCATTAATCCAAGAAGGGCCATAAGAATGAGTGGCGCAACGCCTACGGGCGATTAACGGCGGCAGGAGGCCATAAGAATGAGTGGCGGCAATCGCCTTACGGGCGATTAACGGCGCAGGGGCCATAAGAATGAGTGGGCGCAATCGCCTTCACGGGCGATTAACGGCAGTAGGGAGGCCATAAGAATGAGTGGCGCACGCCCACGGGCGATTAACGCGAAAGGGGCCATAAGAATGAGTGGCGGCAATCGCTTTGGCGCGATTAACGGCGACAGGGGGCGATAAGAATGAGTGGGCGCAATCGCCTTACGGGCTATTAACGGCGGCAGGGAGGCGATAAGAATGAGTGGCGCAACGCTCACGGCCGATTAACCCGGCGGCAGGGGGCCATAAGAATGAGTGGCGCACCGCCTCACGGGCGATTAACGCGCAGGGGCCATAAGAATGAGTGGCGCAATCGCTTACGGGCGATTAACGGCGCAGGGAGGCCATAAGAATGAGTGGCGGCAATCGCCTACGGTGATTAACGGCGCAGGGAGGCCATAAGAATGAGTGGAGGCAACGCCTTACGGGCGATTAACGCGCAGGGGAAAATATAAGAATGAGTGGCGGCAATCGCCTTACGGGCGATTAACGGCGGCAGGAGGCCCATAAGAATGAGTGGCGGCAACGCCTTTACCGGGCGCATTAACGGGCGCATAAGAATGAGTATGCAATCGCCCACGCCATTAACGCAGGAGGCCATATAAGAACAGTGGCGCAATCGCCTTAACGGCGATTAACGGCGTCATAAACATAAGAATGAAAGTGGCTGCAACGCCTTACGGCGACAACGGCGCAGGGGCCATGTAGTGGCGCACCGCCCTACGGGCTACTAACGGCGGCAGGGGGGCCATAAGAATGAGTGGCGCAATCGCCTTACGGGCGAATAACGGCCGCAGTAAAATATAAGAATGAGGGCGGCAATCGCCTTACGGCTGAATGAATATGCAGGGGGGCCATAAGAATGAGTGGCGCAATCGCCTTACGCGATTAACGGCGTAGGGGCCATAAGAATGAATGGCGTAACGCTTTAATGGCGATTAACGCGCAGGGGCCATAAGAATGAGTGGCGCACCGCCCACGGGCGATTAACGCGCAGGGGCCATAAGAATGAGTGGCGCAACGCTTCACGGCCATCAACTACGAGGGGCCATAAGAATGAGGGCGTAACGCCACGGCGCATTAACGGCGGCAGGGGCCATAAGAATGAGGCATGCAACGCCTTACGGGCGATTAACGCGCAGGGGCCATAGAGTGATGCAACGCTACGGGCGCATTAACGCGCAGGGGCCATAAGAATGAAAGGGCGCAATCGCCTACGTGGCGATTAACGCGCAGGGCCATAAGAATGAATGGCGCACCTCACGGGCGATTAACGCGGCAGGCCATAAGAATGAATCGGCGCAATCAGCCTACGGGCTTATTAATCCGCGCAGGGGCCATAAGAATGAGTGGCGGCAATCACCCACGGGCGATCAACGGCTTGTAGGGCCATAAGAATGAGTGGCGCAACGCCTTTGGCGGGCATTAACGCCACAGGGATGCATAAGAATGAGTGGCGGCAAATCGCCCACGGGCGAATAACGGCGGGCAGGGAGGCGATAAGAATGAAAGTGGCGGCAATCGCCTTACGGGCGATTAACGCGGCAGGGGCCATAAGAATGAGTGGTACCGCCTTACGGCGGCGATTAACGCGCATGGAAGCCATAAGAATGAGTGGCGGCAATCGCCTTACGGGCTTATTAACGCGCAGGGGCCATAAGAATGGCGCAACGCCACGGCTTACTGACGCGGAGGCCATAAGAATGAGTGGCCGCAATCGCCTTACCGCACATTGGAACGGCTAAGCAGTAAAATATAAGAATGAGTGGCGGGCACCCGCCTTATGGGCGATCAATCTGCGCAGGGGAGGCTTATAAGAATGAGTGGCGGCAATCGCCTACGGGTGATTAACGGCGCAGGGAGGCTTATAAGAATGAGTGGGCGCAACCGCCTTTACGGCGATTAACGCCACAGGGGCCATAAGAATGAGTGGCCGCAATCGCCTTAGGGCACCAACGGCCGCAGGGAGGCTATAAGAATGAGTGGCGGCAACGCTTACGGCCCATTAACGCGCAGGGGGCCATAAGAATGAAGTATGCAACGCTCACGGGCTTATTAACGCGCAGGGGCCATAAGAATGAGTGGCCAAACGCCTTTACGGCGACAACTACGGCAGGAAACAAAAAACCACCACCCAAACAGGCCATAAGAATGAGTGGCGCAACACTACACGGCCAATAACGGCAGGGGCCATAAGAATGAGGCAGGCAACGCCCACGGCGCATTAACGCGCAGAAAGCAACATAAGAATGAGTATGCAATCGCCTTACGGGCTAATAACCGCGCAGGGGGCCATAAGAATGAGTGGCGCAATTCCACGGCTATTAACGGCAGGGGACCATAAGACGAGGGCGGCAAACGCCACGGGCTATTAACGGCCGCAGGGGCCATAAGAATGAGGGCGGCAACGCCTTTACGGGCTCATTAACACGCAGGAGGCCATACAGTGAATGCAATCAGCCTTTCACGGCGATTAAACGCGCAGGGCCATAAGAATGAGTGGCCGCAACGCCACGGGCTTAACAACGCGCAGGAGGGCCATAAGAATGAGTGGCCGCAATCGCCCACGGGCGCATTAACGCATGGTAAATAAGAATGAGTGGCGCAACACCTGGCGGGCGATTAACGCCACAGGGGCGATAAGAATGAGTGGCGCAATCGCCTTACGGGCTAATCAACGGCGGCAGGAGGAGGCGAATGAAAGTGGCGCACCACGGTCCATTAACGCAGCAGGGGCAAATACAAGAATGAGTGGCGCAATCGCCCACGGGCGATTAACCAGCAAATAATAAGAATGAGGAGCGCAACGCCTTTACGCGCGATTACGCGAGGGACCACAAGAATGAGTGGCGGCAACCCACGCGATTAACGGCCGCAGGGAGGCCATATCAAAGGGCGCAATCGCCTACGCCATTAACGCAGGGGCCATAAGAATGAGTGGCGGCAATCGCCCACGCGCGACAACCGCAGGGGCCATAAGAATGGAGGAAGGCAATCGCCTTACGCCGATTAACGCGCAGGGGCCATAAGAATGACTGCGTAAATCGCCTCACGGGCGATTAACGCAGCAGTAAACATAAGAATGAGTGGCGCAATCGCCTTACAGGCAATTCAACCGCTGCAGGGAGGCCATAAGAATGAGGGCGGCAACGCTTAATGCGCAATTAACGCGCAGGAGGCCATAAGAATGAGTGGCGGCAATCGCCCACGGGGGGACAAAATAAGAATGAGGGCGTGCAACGCCTTACGGCCATTAACCAGCGTAGGGGCCACAAAACAACAACCCCCAAACCAGGGGCCATAAGAATGAGGGCGGCAAACCCCACGGGTATTAACGCGGCAGGGGGCTATAAGAATGAGTAGCGCAACTTCACGGGCAAACAACGCGCAGTAAAGCCATAGAATGAGTGGAAGGCAACCACCTTACGGCTATTAACGGCGGGGCCATAAGAATGAGGGCGCAACGCCACGGCGCATTAACGCGAAGCCATAAGAATGAGTGGCGCAACGCCCACGGGCGCATTAACGCGCTGGGGCTTATAAGAATGAGTGGCGTAACCGCCTACAGGCGATTAACGCATGCGCAGGGGCCATAAGAATGAGGGCGGCAATCGCCTTACGGGCTCAATAACGCGCAGGGGCCATAAGAATGAGTGGCGCAAATCACCTTAACGGGCGATTAACGCTGCAGGGCCATAAGAATGAGTGTATGCAATCATTTTACGGCGATTAACGGTAAGAAAATTATAAGAATGAGTGGTCAACTACCAACGGGCGACAATCTGGTGAGTGCCATAAGAATGAGTGGCGGCAACGCTTTACGGCGATTACCGCAGGGGCCTGGCGGCATCGAGGGCGTAATCGCCTTATGGGCGATTAACGGCGGCACGAGCGCTATAAGAATGAGTGGGCGCACCGCCTTTACGGGCATTAACAGCGCAGGGGCCATAAGAATGAGTGGCGCAAATCGCTCACGGGCGACAACGCAGCTGGGGCGATAAGAATGAGTGGGCGTAACGCCTTTACGCATGCATTAACGGCGGCAGGGGGCCATAAGAATGAGGGCGGCAACGCCTTTACGGGCGATTAATCCGCGGCAGGAGGCCATAAGAATGATTACGCAATCGCCCACGGGCTTACTTAAACGCAGGAGGCATAAGAATGAGTGGGCGCAACGCTAATGGCGATTAACGCTGCAGGGAGGCGATAAGAATGAGTGGCGCAATCGCCTATCGGGCGACTCAACGCTGGTAATCTCTATAAGAATGAGTGGCGGCAACGCCTTTACGCTTATTAACGGGCGCAGGGGCCATAAGAATGAGTGGCGCAATCGCCTTACGTATGCATTAACGCTGGTAAATGGGCGAGAATAAAGTACCGCCTACGGGCTTATTAACGGCGGCAGGGAGGCCATAAGAATGATTGGCGCACGCCTTTGACGGCGATTAACGGGCGCAGGGAGGCCATAAGAATGAGGGCGCAATCGCCCACGCGGGCGATTAACGGCTGCAGGGGCCATAAGAATGAGGGCGCAACGGCTTTACGGCGATTTCAATCTGGGCGCAGGGGCCATAAGAATGAGTGGCGGCAACGCGACGGGCGATTAACGGCGTAAATAGCGGCGAGGGAGCGTAATCGCCTACAGCGATTAACGCATGCAGGAGGCCATAAGAATGAGTGGCGCACGCCTTTACGGGCGATTAACGGCGCAGGGAGGCCATAAGAATGAATGGCGCAACGCCTTTACAGGTGATTAATCTGGCGGCAGGGAGGCCATACATTCATGGGCGCAATCGCCTTACGGCGATTAACGGTGGCAGGGGGGCTATAAGAATGAGTATGCAATCGCCCACGGCGATTAACGCGCAGGAGTACATAAGAATGAGTGGCAAATCGCTTACGGGCGACAATGTTTATAAATATAAGAATGAGTGGCGCAATCACCCACGGGCCATTAACGCTGCAGAGGGGCCATAAGAACAAGCGGCAACCGCCTTAATGGCGATTAACGGCAGGGGCCATAATAATGAAAGGGCGCCAACGCCACGGCGACAACGGCGCAGGGAGGCATAAGAATGAGGGCGCAATCGCCTTACCGGCGACATTAATGGCGGCAGGGGCTACAAGAATGAGGCAATCGCCTATGGGCGATTAACGGCACGGAGGCCATAAGAATGAGTGGCGGCAACGCCTTACGGCTAATAACAAATATAAATCAAGTGGCGCAACGCCCAGCGATCAACGGGCGGCAAATACAAGAATGAGTGGATGGCAACGCCCACGCACATTAACGGGCGCAGGGGCCATAAGAATGAGTGGCGCACCTACGGCGATCAACTACGCAGGGAGGCCATATAAGAATGACTGCAATCGCCTCACGGCGATTAACGCGCAGGGAGGCCATAAGAATGAGTGGCTGCAACGCCTTACGGGCGATTAACCGCAGGAGGCGATAAGAATATGGCCGCAACGCTTTACGGCCACTAACGGCAGGGGACCATAAGAATGAGTGGCCGCAACGCCTTACGGCGATTAACGCGCAGGGGCCACAAGAATGAGTATGCAACGCCTTACGGCGACAACGGCGGCAGGGGCCAAGATCGAGTGGGGGCAACACCACGGGCGATTAACCACGCAGGGAAGCCAAAAGAATGATTACGCAACGCCTTACGGGCTATTAACGGCTGCAGGAGGCCATAAGAATGGCGGCACGCAACGGGCGATTAACGGCGGTAAATAATAATCGAGGGCGCAACGCCTCACGGGCTACTAACGGCGCAGGGGCTATAAGAATGAGCAGCGCAACAGCCTTTACAGGCCATTAACGGCGCAGGGAGCAATCGGAGGGCGAACCGCCTTACGGGCTATTAACGGCGCAGGAGGCCATAAGAATGAATGGCGCACTACGGGTGAATTAACGCGCAGGAGGCCATAAGAACGAGGGCGCAATCGCCTCACGGGCGATTAACGCAGCAGGGGCCATAAGAATGAGTTGGCGCAAATCGCCCACGGCGATTAACGGCGCAGGGGCCATAAGAATGAGTGGCGCAACGTTCCACGGCATTAACGGGCGGCAGGGGCCATAAGAATGAGTGGCGCAACGCTTTACGGGCCATTAACGCGCAGAAAGTGGCAAGAATGAGTGGCGCAATCGCCCTACGGGTGATTAACGCGGCAGGGGGCCATAAGAATGAGTGGCGCAACGCTTTACGGGCGCATTAACGGCGTGCAGGGGCCATAAGAATGAGTGGCGGCACGCCTTACGGGCGATTAACGGCGGCAGGGGGGCGATATGAATGAGTGGCGTGACGCCTTTACGGGCTTAATAACGGCGCAGGGGTTATGAAAGAATGAGTGGCGGGTAACGCTAATGGGCTTATTAACGGGCGGGGACCATAAGAATGAGTGGGCGCAACGCCTTTGGTTTGCATTAACGCGCAGGGGCCATAAGAATGAGTGGCGCAACGCTTCACGGCGATTAACGGCGGCAGGGGCCATAAGAATGAGTGGCGCACCGCCTACGCGGGCGATTAACGCGTAAAATGGCGAATGAAGGGCGCACCGCCTTTACGGGCGGGATTAACGCCGGGCAGGGGGGCCATGGCGACGAGTGAATATGCAATGTTTTACGGGCTTATCAACGCGCAGGGGGCGATAAGAATGAGTGGCGCAATCGCCTTACGGCGATTAACGGCGGCAGGGAGGCTGCATAAGAATGTGAGTGGCGGCAATCGCCTTTACGGGCGATTAACGGCGGCAGGGGGCCAAAAAGAATGAGGGCGGCAATCGGCCTTTACGGGCTTATCAACGCGTATAGCCATAAGAATGAGTGGGAGCGCACCACGGGCGAGATTAACGCAAGGCAGGGGGCGAAGTAAGAATGAGGAGCAAACGCTTTACGCATGCATTAACGGCAGTAAAATAAGACGAGTACACCTTTACGGCGATTAACAGCGGCAGAGGGGCCATAAGAATGAGTGGCGCAATCGCCTTACGGGCGCGACAACGCGCAGGAGGCTTATAAGAATGTGAGTATGCAATCGCCTTTACGGGCATTAACGGGCGCAGGGGCCATAAGAATGAGGGCGCAACGCCTGCCGTACAGTATTAACGCGCAGGGGCCATAAGAATGAGTATGCAACGCCTTTAATGGCGATTAACGGCTGCGCAGGAGGCCATAAGAATGATTCTGACGGCACAAATACGCAGGGTGAGGTGGAAGGCAAACGCCTTACGGCTAATTGAACGCAGGGAGGCTTATAAGAATGAGTATGCAATCGCCACGTGGCTAACGGGGCCATGAATGAGGGCGGCAATCGCGCTTTACGGGCGCATTAACGGCGCAGGGGGGGCCATAAGAATGAGAGGCTGCACCTGCCGCAAGCGATTAACGCGGCGGCAATCGCCTTACGGGCGATTAACGCTGCAGGAGGCCATAAGAATGAACGCAACCACGGTACATACGGCGCAGGAGGCTTAAGAATGAGGTATGCAATCGCCTTTAATGCATGCATTAACGGCGGCAGGGCCATAGTCCGATGCGCATGCAATCACGGCGATTAAAGCAATTATACGCAATTAATGGCTATTGGGTAATCCGCAGGGGGCGATATGGTCTATGAAAGAATGAGTGGAGCGTAATCAGCTTTTAACATTAACGCGGGGGCCCATGGCGAACGCAACTTTATCGGGCTATTAACGCGTGTGGGGCCATAATGAATGCAAATCTCAGCCATTAACGCGCAGGGGCCATAAGAATAGCATGCACCGCTTTGCGGGCTGCATTAACGCAGGGGCCATAAGAATGAGGGCGTAACGCCACGTAAATAACGGAATGGCGGGCGAAACTGACCAGCATGGTATTTTAACGCCGCCGGGGAGGCCATAAGAACAGCGGCGCAATCACAACAAATATATGATCGAGTGATAACGCTTCATGGGGCGATTAGAATCGCGTTGGTGGCGGCGATAAGAGTGGCGCAATCGCCCTTAATACCAACGCGCAGCAAAACGAATGAGTGGTTTGCACCGGCCCACGGGCGATTAACGGCGCAGGGGAGGCAGAAGGAGTGGAGCGTAATCGCCTTTACGGGCGATTAACGGGCGGCGCAGGGGCCGGGCGTAACGCCCGCCGGGCTTACGTAAAACAAAAGAATGGGTGCGGCGTGCAATTTTACGGGCGATTGAACGCAGGGGCCAGGTGAATTGTGATGTACCGCTCTTGACGGGCGATGAATGCAAAATGGCGAATGAGTGATGCAATTTTACGGGTGATTAACGGCAAGAGGCCATAAGAATGAGTGGCGCAATCGCCCACGGGCGATTAACGCAGGAGGCCATAAGAATGAGGATGCAACGCTTTACGGGCGATTAACGCTGCAAATGGCAGAGGATGCGCAACTTTACGGGCTGGTCAAACCCGTGGCGCGCCACAACGAAAGCGCCGCAACGCTTTAATGGGCGATTAACGGCGGCAGGGGAATTGCAGAATGAGGGCGAAATCGCCTTACTGGCGATTGTTAACGGGCCGCAGGGAGGCCATAAGAATGAGGGCGGTAACGCTTCACGGGCGATTAACGGCGGCAGGGTGCCATAAGAGTCTGGCGATTAACGGGGCTTAAGAATCGAGTGCGCAATCGCTTCACGGCCAACGCGTGGCGCTTCATGTACAACGAGTATGTAACCGCCTTAACGGCCACTCAACGGCGCAGAATATACAGCGCCAAATCACCACGTAAGATTAACGCGCAGGGAGGCCATAAGAATGAGGCATGCCAACGCTGAATTCGCTGCAGGGGCATGAATGAGTGGCGTACCGCCTTAATGGGCGATTAACGGCGGTGGGGCCATAAGAATGGTGCGGCGTAAATTTTACGGCATTAACGCGTGAGGCTATAAGAATGAGGGCGGCACGCTTTACGGCGCATTAACGGCGGCAGGGGGGCCATAAGAATGAGTGGCGCACGCTTTACGGCAATTAACGCGTAAATATAAGAATGAGTGGCGCAATCGCCTACGGGCGCATTAACAGCGTGCAGAGGGGCCATAAGTGAAACAGTGGGCGCAATCGCCTTACGGGCGATTAACGGCGCAGGTACATAAGAACAGTGGCGCAACGCCCACGGCTGTGATTAACGGCGGCAGGAGGCCATAAGAATGAGGGCGGCAATCGCCTGGCGTGGGCGATTAACGCGGTGGGCCTGGCGGTATGAAATGGAGCAACGCCTACGGCGATTGGTGAGTATGATAAGAATGAGGGCGTAACGCCTTTTACGTGGCGATTAACGCGCAGGGGGCCAAAGAATGAGGGCGCAACCGCCTTACGGGCGATTAACGGCGTGATGCTGGCGCAATGAGTGGCGCAATCGCCTTACGGCTTATTAACGCAGGGGGGCCATAAAGAATGAGTGTATGGCGCAAATCGCCTACGTACATTAACGGCGGCAGGGGGCCATAATAGTATGCAACGCCTTTGCCGATGCATTAACACGCAGAGGGCCATATGGCGGCAATCGGGCCTTTAATGGCGATTAACGCAGGAGGCGATAAGAATGCCGAGGCGGGTAACGCCTTACGGGCGATTAACGCCGCAGGGGCCATAAGAAGGAGGCGTAACGCTGCCACAACGCGTAAATAAGAACAGTGGCGTGCAATCGCCTTACGGCGATTAACGGCGGCAGGGGAGGCTATAACGATTGGCGGCACCGCCTTACGTGGCGATTAACAGCGGCAGGGAGGCCATGTTAGGCGGCAATCGCCTTACTGGGCGATTAACGGCAGGGAGGCGATAAGAATGAGTATGCAACGCCACGGGCGCAGATTAACGCGTGCAGGGAGGCCATAAGAATGATTGGCGGCAATCGCTTCACGGGCGCATTAACGGCGCAGGAGGCCATAAGAATGAGTGGCGCAATCAGCCCACGTGGCTGCATTAATCCAAGCGCAGGCGCCATAAGAATGAATGGCGGCAACGCTTTAATGGGTGATTAATGGCGGCAGGGGAGGCCATAAGAATTATGGCGTGTAATCGCCTTACGGCGATTACCGCGGTAGGGGGGCCATAAGAATGAGGCGGCAACGCCTACGGGGCTTATTAACGCGCAGGGGGCCATATGAATGAGGTATGCAACGCCTACCGGGCGCATTAACGCGCAGGGGGGCTGGCGGCGAAATGAGTGGCTGTGATCGCCTCACGGGCTTATTAACGGCGGCAGGGGGGCTTATAAGAATGAGTGGCGTAACGCCACGGCGACATTAACGGGCGGGGACCATAAGAATGAGTGGCGCAATCGCCGCACGTGGGCGATTAACGCGTGCAGGGGGCCATAAGAATGAGTGGATGCAATCGCCCACGGGCTGCATTAACGGCGGCAGGGGCCATAAGAATGAGTATGCAACGCCTACGTGGCTTATTAACGCTGCAGGGGCTATAAGAATGAGTATGCACCCAGCTGGCGTGGGCTGCATTAACGCGCAGGGGCCAGGAATGAGGGCGCACGCCTACGGGCTTATTAACGGGCCGCAGGGGACCTGCGGCAATGAGTGGGCGAACCGGGACTTATCGGCGATTAACGCGCTGGGAGGCCATAAGAATGAGGGAGCGTAATCGCCTACACACGCGTAAAACAAGAACAGTGGCGGCACCCACGGGCGATTAACGCTGCAGGGAGGCTTATAAGAATGGTATGCGTAATCAGCTTTACGGGCTGCATTAACGGCGCAGGGGCCAAAAGAATGAGGCTGCAACGCCTTATCGGCGATTAACGGCGGCAGGAGGCCATAAGAATGGCGCAATCGCCCTACGGAAGCATTAACGCAGCAGGGGCCATAAGAATGAGTGGCGGCACGCTCTGCGGCGATTAACGCGTAGGGCCATAAGGTCGAGTGGCGCAACGCCCACGGGCGATTAACGCGCAGGGGCCATATAAGAATGAGTGGCGCAATCGCCTTACGGGCGATTAACGCGCAGGGGCCATAAGAATGAGTGGCGGCAATCGCCTTTAATGGGTGATTAACGGGCGCAGTAAATATATAAGAATGAGTGCGGCGTACCGCCTTACGGCGCATTAACGGCGTGCAGGGAGGCCATAAGAATGAGTATGCAACGCCTTACGTGGGCTTATTAACGCGCAGGGGCCATAAGAAGAGTGGCGCAATCATTTCACGTACTAACGGTAAATAAAGAATGAGTGGCGCAACGCCACGCACATTAACGCGAGTAAAACAAGAATGGCTGGAATTCGCCTACGGCTACCAATCTGCAGGAGGCCAAGAAGAATGAAGTGATGCAATCGGGCCTTATCAACATTAACGTAAATATAAGAATGAGTGGCGCAACGCCTTTACGGCGATTATCATTAATCCAGCGCAGGGGCCATAAGAATGAGTGGCGCAACGCACGGGCTGCATTAACGCAGGAGCCGCGAATGAGTGCGGGCGGCAACGCCTTGACGGCGATTTCAACGCGCAGGGGTTTGCAAGAATGAGTGGCGCAATCGCCCACGGGTGATTAACGGCAGGGAGGCCATAAGAATGAGTATGCACCACGTGGCTTATTAACGCAGGGGGGCCATAAGAATTGAGTGGCTAACGCTTCACGGGCTTATTAATAACGCGCAGTAAATAATAAGAATGAGTGGCGCAATCGCCTTACCGGTGATTAACGGGCGGCAGGAAGCTGGCAACAATGGCGTAACGCCACGGCTTATTGCGGCAGGGGCCATAAGAATGAGTGGCGTAACGCCTACGGGCAATTAACGCGCAGGGGCCATAAGAATGAGGGCGCAACGCCACGGCGATTAACAGCGCAGAGGGCCATAAGAACAGGGCACGCCTTTACGGCGATTAACGGGCTGCAGGGGCCATAAGAATGAGGGCGCAATCGGCTTTACGGGGCGCATTAACGCGCAGGAGGCCATAAGAATGAGGGCGGCAATCGCCTTAATGCATGCATTAACGCGCAGGGGCCATAAGAATGAGGGCTGCAATCGCCTTACGGGCGAATTAACGCGCAGGGGAGGCCATAAGAATGAGTAGCGCACGCCTTAATGCCATTAACGGGCGTGCAAGGGGACCATAAGAATGGAGGGCGTACCGCTCGATGCGGGCGATTAACGGCGCCAGGGAGGCTATAAGAATGAGTGGCGCAATCGCCTTACGGGCGATTAACGCGCGTAGGGGCCATAAGAATGAGTGGCGTACCGCCTTACGGGCGCATTAACGGGCGCAGGAGGTTTGGCGCAAGAATGAGTGGCGGCACGTCTTACGGCCCATTAACGGCCGCAAGGGGACCATAAGAGTGGCGGCAGTCTTCACGGGCTTATCAACGCTTAGGAGGCCATAAGAACAGCATGCAACGCCTTTCACGGTGATTACAACGCAGGGAGGCCATAAGAATGAGTGGGCGCACTCCGCTTTACGCTTATTAACGGCGCAGGGGCATGCACGCTTTACGGGCGCATTAACGCTGCAGGGGCCATAAGAGGAGCGTAATCGCCTTTACGTGGGTGATTAACGCGTAGGGGAGGCTATAAGAATGAGTGGGCGCACGCTTTACGGGCGCATTAACGGCGCAGGGGCCATAAGAATGAATGGCGCAATCGCCTTAATGGCTTATTAACGCTGCAGGGGCCATAAGAATGAGTATGCACCGCCTTTACGGGCTTATTAAATACGCAGAGGGGCCATAAGAATGAGGGCGGCAATCGCCCACGGCGATTAAACGCAGGAGGCTGATAAGAATGAGTGGCGCAATCGCCCACGGCGATTAATCCAGCGCAGGGGCCATAAGAATGAGTGGCGCACCGCCTGCCGTGGCGATTAACGTTTGGTAAAATGAATGAGTGGCGCACCCGCCTTTACGCATGCATTAACGCTGCAGGGAGGGGCTATAAGAATGAGTGGCGCAACGCCACGGCGATTAACGGCAGCAGAAAATAAGCAATAAAGGCCAATCGCCTTACGGGCGATTAACGCGCAGGGGGCCACATAAAACGAGGCGCAACCCTACGGCTATTAACGGCAGGGGGGCAAAGAATGAGTGGCGCAACGCCTACGCCGATTAACGCGGCAAAGCAACAAGAATGAGTGGAGGCAATCGCCTTTACGGCCGATTAACCGCGCAGGGGCCAAAAGAATGAGCGGCACCGCCCACGGCGAATAACGGCAGGGGCCATAAGAATGAGTGGCGCAACGCCTTCACGGGCGAATAACGCGCAGGAGCGATAAGAATGAGTGAGCAACGCCTTACGGGCGAACAACGCAGCAGGGAGGCCAAAGAATGAGTGGCGGCAACGCCTACGGGCAAACAACGCACGGCCATAAGAATGAGTGCGCAACGCCACGGGCGATTAACTCCGCAGAAAACGAATGAAGTCGGCAACCGCCCAATGCAAATCAACGGCGCAGGGCCACAAGAATGAGTGGCGGCAACCGCCACGGGCGCAAACGCGCAGGGCAAAGAATGAGTGGCGCACGCCACGGGCGAATAACGGCGCAGGAGGCGAAGAATGAGCGTAACGACCAAACCAAACAAAAACAACGCCACGGACATTAATCATGCAGGGGCCATAAGAATGAAAGACGCAACGCCTTAACACGGCGATTAACGGCCGCAGGGAGGCCATAAGAATGAGTGGCGGCAACGCCTTACGGGCAACGACAGCAGAGGCCAAAGAATGAGTGCGCGCAACGCCCACGGCGAACAACGCCAGCAGGGGCAATAATAATGAAGGCAACCCCACGGGCGATTAACGGCAATCAGGGGGCCACAAGAATGAGTGCACCTTACGGGCGATTAACGGCTGCAGGGGGCCATAAGAATGAGTCTGCAACTCACGGCAAACAACGGCCGCACAGGGAGGCCATAAGAATGAGTGGCGGCAACGCCTTACGGGCGATTAACGGCGCAGGGGCCATAAGAATGAGGCGCAACGCTTACGGGCTAATAACGCTGCAGGGGCCATAAGAATAGTAGGCACGCCTAACGGCGCATAACGCCAGGGGGTACATAAGAATGAGTGGCGGCAATCGCCTTACGGCGATTAACGCGCAGGGGCCAAGAATGAGTGGCGGCAATCGCCTTTACGGGCGAATAACGGCGCAGTAAAATAACGAATGAGTGGCGCAACGCTCACGGGCGATTAACGGCGCAGGGGGCCATAAGAATGAGTGGCGGCAACGCTTACGGGCGATTAACGGCAGCAGGGAGCTATAAAATGAGTGGCGCAACGCCTTTACGGCGATTAACCGCAGGGGGCCATAAGAATGAGTGCGGCAATTCTTACGGCATAACGCGCACGCCTTACGGCATTAACCTGGGGCAACCCACGGGCAAAGCCATAAGAATGAGTGGCGCAATCGCCTTACGGGCGATTAACGCAGGAGGGGCCACAAGAATGGGCGGCAACGCCACGGCGATTAACGGCGCAGGGGGCAAGAATGAAGTGGCGCAACGCCTTACGGGCGATTAACGGCGCAGGGGCCATAAGAATGAGTGGCGGCAACGCCTTACGGCTAACAACGGCGGCAGGGAGTGCTATAAGAATGAGTGGCGCAACGCCTTACGGGCGATTAACGGCTGCAGGGGCCATAAGAATGAGTGGCGGGCACGCCTACGGGCGACTAACGGCGCAAATAAGAATGAGTGGCGAAACGCTTTACGGGCGATTAACGGCGCAGGGGCAATAAGAATGAGTGGTGGCAATCGCCTTACGGGCGATTAATAGCGGCAGGGGGGCGATAAAAATGAGTGGCGGCAATCGCCTTACGGGCGATTAACGGTGGCAGGGGGCGATAAGAATGAGTGGTGGCAATCGCCTTACGGGCGATTAACGGCGGCAGGGGGGCGATAAGAATGAGTGGCGGGAATCGCCTTACGGGCGATTAACGGCGGCAGGAGGGCAATAAGAATGAGTGGCGGCAATCGCCTTACGGGCGATTAACGGCGGCAGGGGGCGATAAGAATGAGTGGCGGCAATCGCCTTACGGGCGATTAACGGCGGCAGGAGGGCGAATAAGAATGAGTGGCGGCAATCGCCTTACGGGCGATTAACGGCGGCAGGGGGGCCATAAGAATGAGTGGCGGCAATCGCCTTACGGGCGATTAACGGCGGCAGGGGGGCATAAGAATGAGTGGCGGCAATCGCCTTACGGGCGATTAACGGCGGCAGGGGGCGATAAGAATGAGTGGCGGCAATCGCCTTACGGGCGATTAACGGCGGCAGATAAGAATGAGTGGCGGCAATCGCCTTATGGGCGATTAGATGAGTGAGTGGCGGCAATGGCGCCTTACGGGCGATTAACGGCGGCAGGGGGGCGATAAGAATGAGTGGCGGCAATCGCCTTACGGGCGATTAACGGCGGCAGGGGGGCGATAAGAATGAGTGGCGGCAATCGCCTTACGGGCGATTAACGGCGGCAGGGAGGCGATAAGAATGAGTGGCGGCAATCGCCTTACGGTCGATTAACGGCGGCAGGGGGCCATAAGAATGAGTGGCGGCAATCGCCTTACGGGCGATTAACGGCGGCAGGGGGGCCATAAGAATGAGTGGCGGCAATCGCCTTACGGGCGATTAACGGCGGCAGGGGGCCATAAGAATGAGTGGCGGCAATCGCCTTACGGGCGATTAACGGCGGCAGGGGGGCCATAAGAATGAGTGGCGGCAATCGCCTTACGGGCGATTAACGGCGGCAGGGAGGCCATAAGAATGAGTGGCGGCAATCGCCTTATGGGCGATTAACGGCGGCAGGGAGGCCATAAGAATGAGTGGCGGCAATCGCCTTACGGGCGATTAACGGCGGCAGGGGGCCATAAGAATGAGTGGCGGCAATCGCCTTACGGGCGATTAACGGCGGTCAGGGAGGCCATAAGAATGAGTGGCGGCAATCGCCTTACGGGCGATTAACGGCGGCAGGGGGGCCATAAGAATGAGTGGCGGCAATCGCCTTACGGGCTTAATATTGGCGCAGAGGGGCACAAGAATGAGGAGGCAATTGCCTTCCCGGCCATTAACGGCGGCAGGGGTACAATAAGAATGAGTGGCGGCAATCGCCTTACGGGCAATTAACGGCGGCCGGAAGGCGATAAGAATGTCTGGCGGGAATCGCCTCACGGGCGATTAGCGGCGGCAGGGGTGGGATAAGAATGAGTGGCGGCAATCGCCTTACGGGCGATTAACGGCGGCAGGGGGGCGATAAGAATGAGTGCCGGCAATCGCCTTACGGGCGATTAACAGCAGCAGGGGGGCCATAAGAATGAGTGGCGGCAATCGCCTTACGGGCGATTAACGGCGGCAGGGGGGCCATAAGAATGAGTGGCGGCAATCGCCTTATGGGCGATTAACGGCGACAGGAGGGCGATAAGAATGAGTGGCGGCAATCGCCTTACGGGCGAATAACGGCGGCAGGGAGGCGATAAGAATGAGTGGCGGCAATCGCCTTACGGGCGATTAACGGCGGCAGGGAGGCGATAAGAATGAGTGGCGGCAATCGCCTTACGGGCGATTAACGGCGGTAGGGGGGCCATAAGAATGAGTGGCGGCAATCGCCTTACGGGCGAATAACGGCGGCAGGGAGGCGATAAGAATGAGTGGCGGCAATCGCCTTACGGGCGATTAACGGCGGCAGGGGGGCCATAAGAATGAGTGGCGGCAATCGCCTTACGGGCGATTAATGGCGGCAGAGAGGCCATAAGAATGAGTGGCGGCAATCGCCTTACGGGCGATTAACGGCGGCAGGCAGGCCATAAGAATGAGTGGGCGCAACGCCACGGCGACATTAACGCGCAGGAGCCATAAGAATGAGTGGGCGGCAATCGCCTTACGGGCGATTAACGGCAGGGGAGGCCATAAGAATGCGTGGCGCAATCGCCTTACGGGCGATTAACGGCGCAGGGAGGCCATACATCGAGTGATGCACCGCCTTACGGCGATTAACGGCGCGTAGGGAGGCTATAAGAATGAGTGGCGGCAACGCTTTACGGGCGATTAACGGGCGGTAGGGGGGCTATAAGAATGAGTGGCGGCACCGCCTGCGGGCGATTAACGGCGACAGGGGGCGATAAGAATGCGGCGGCAATCGCCTTACGGGCGAATAACGGCGGCAGGGAGGCGATAAGAATGAGTGGCGGCAATCGCCTTACGGTCGATTAACGGCAGCAGGGGGGCCATAAGAATGAGTGGCGGCAATCGCCTTACGGGCGCTTAACGGCGGCAGGGGGGCCATAAGAATGAGTGGCGGCAATCGCCTTACGGGCGATTAACGGCGGCAGGGAGGCCATAAGAATGAGTGGCGGCAATCGCCTTACGGGCGATTAACGGCGGCAGGGAGGCCATAAGAATGAGTGGCGGCAATCGCCTTACGGGCGATTAACGGCGTCAGGGGGGCCATAAGAATGAGTGGCGGCAATCGCCTTACGGGCGATTAACGGCGGCAGGGAGGCCATAAGAATGAATGGCGGCAATCGCCTTACGGGCGATTAACGGCGGCAGGGGAGCCATAAGAATGAGTGGCGGCAATCGCCTTACGGGCGATTAACGGCGGTAGAGGGGCCATAAGAGTGAGTGGCGGCAATCGCCTTACAGGCGATTAACGGCGGCAGGGGGGCGATAAGAATGAGTGGCGGCAATCGCCTTACGGGCGAATAACGGCGGCAGGGAGGCGATAAGAATGAGTGGCGGAAATCGCCTTACGGGCGATTAACGGCGGCAGGAAATAAGGGTGAATGGCGGCAACGCTTTACGGGCGCATTAACGGGCGCAGGAGGCTTATAAGAATGAGTGGGCGCAATCGCCTTACGCGGCTTATTAATGGCGCAGGGGCCATAAGAATGAGTGGCGGTAATCGCCATGGGCCATTAACGCTGCGGCAGGAGGCCATAAGACGAGTGGCGCAACGCCTTACGGGCGACAACGGCGGCAGGGGCTATAAGAATGAAAGTGGCGGCAATCGCCTTACGGGCGATTAACGGCGGCTGGGGGGCGATAAGAATGAGTGGCGGCAATCGCCTTACGGGCGATTAACGGCGGCAGGGGGGCCATAAGAATGAGTGGCGGCAATCGCCTTACGGGCGATTAACAGCGGCAGAGGGGCCATAAGAATGAGTGGCGGCAATTGCCTTACGGGCGATTAACGGCGGCAGGGAGGCGATAAGAATGAGTGGCGGCAATCGCCTTACGGGCGATTAACGGCGGCAGGGGGCCATAAGAATGAGTATGCAATCGCCACGGGCGATTAACGCGCAGGGGCCATAAGAATGAGTGGCGCAATCGCCTTACGGGCGATTAACGGCGGCAGGGGCCATAAGAATGAGTGGCGCAACGCCTTTACGGGCGATTAACGGCAGGGGCCATAAGAATGAGTGGCGCAACGCCTACGGGCGCATTAACGCGCAGGAGGCTTACAAGAATGAGGTGGCGCAATCGCCTTACGGGCGCATTAACGGGCGCAGGGGCCATAAGAATGAGTGGTATGCACGCCACGGGCGATTAACGGCGGCAGGGGGGCCATAAGAATGAGTGGCGGCAATCGCCTTACGGGCGATTAACGGCGGCAAGGGGGCCATAAGAATGAGTGGCGGTAATCGCCTTATGGGCGTTTAACGGCGGCAGGGAGGCCATAAGAATGAGTGGCGCCAATCGCCTTACGGGCGATTAACGGCGGCAGGGAGGCGATAAGAATGAGTGGCGGCAATCGCCTTACGGGCGATTAATGGCGGCAGGGGGGCCATAAGAATGAGTGGCGGTAATCGCCTTATGGGCGATTAACGGCGGCAGGGAGGCCATAAGAATGAGTGGCGGCAATCGCCTTACGGGCGATTAACGGCGGCAGGGGGGCCATAAGAATGAGTGGCGGCAATCGCCTTACGGGCGATTAACGGCGGAAGGGGGGCCATAAGAATGAGTGGCGGCAATCGCCTTACGGGCGATTAACGGCGGCAGGGAGACCATAAGAATGAGTGGCGGCAATCGCCTTACGGGCGATTAACGGCGGCAGGGGGGCCATAAGAATGAGTGGCGGCAATCGCCTTACGCGCGATTAACGGCAGCAGGGAGGCGATAAGAATGAGTGGCGGCAATCGCCTTACGGGCGATTAACGGCGGCAGGGGGGCGATAAGAATGAGTGGCCTCAATCGCCTTACGGGCGATTAACGGCGGCAGGAGGGCGATAAGATTGAGTGGCGGCAACGC
>NW_024723419.1:0-7750 GCF_018991925.1 Homarus americanus
TTTTGTCATCAACTTCCAGAGAAAATTTGCTAACAATGGAGGTCTTTTGGCGCACCATGACCCAGAGACCAGAACTAACTTGGCCACAATAAATCCTGCAGTTCGGTGGGGGTGAGGGGTAGGGGGGGTGTTGAGGGGTGGTGTTGAGGGGTGGGGGGATATTAGTGAGGCTCTTCAATGGAGGATGTGTATGTATGTATGTAAGTATGTATGTATGTACAGTATGTGTTAGTGTGTACATTTGTTTTAATTGGCCTGGCCTGACGCTGAGACATTCCACGCACGGGGCCACAAGGAAATTGTTGATATTGTTTATACACTTTATTTAATTGCGGTAGCTTTTAACTCTCCCCACTCGTTATTTTCTGAGTTAGCATTCTCGTAAATTATCTCCAGCTTGTATTAAATCGCTCAGAGAGGAATGCAGTCCTGCCCCTATCGCCAGCTGCGCCAGAATCATCGTGGTCTGTAATGGTTCTAATACCTGGGATAAATTATAAGTGGGAGGATTAAAGTCCCAGTGTCTCATGAAGTACTTGGGGCCTTAAGCTTCGGATCATCGAGAGTGTTTGGGAGTTAATTATCGTCTTGTGTGTGTGTGTGTGTTGAAGTGGTTAGATGATTCATAGTCCCATTGTGTGACGAAGCAGTATTTGGTATCGAAGCTTCGGATCATCGAATGTTTGGGGGATTAATTAGTAGTTTGTGTTTAAAATACCTGGATGATTCAGAGTTCCATTATGTGATGAAGCACCGGGTACGGAGCCTCGGTTAAGTGTAAGGCTTTTGTTTATTACCTCTAACACACCTGATGCATCACTACACCTTCTCACACCCACTCCTCTTGGTTTTATTTATTGTAATCATCTGTAACATATATCAAATCTCTCACTTATCGACAAAAAACAAAATAAAAATAAAATAAAACATTCTTAAGATGAATCAACGGCAACCAGGAACACTTTACAGTACAGGTACAGGTATACAGTACAGGTACAGGTATAGATATACATTACAGGTACAGATTTAGGTATACAGTAGAGGTACAGAAATTTCCATGTGGTTTCAACACCATAAAAGTGACACCTTAACCAATATTCAAATAAATATATTTTCTTACTACCAATAGACTATTCATATCTCGCTATGTAACCTGACTTAACCTGACCTGACCTTACATTAAAAAAAATACAAAACTATACAAATATCTTCAAAAGCCAATCGACTCACAATGTAAGGCAACATGAGTCTTATTATATACAGGTCACACTCTTGTCATATCCTGTATGCACAACAGGGGAATCTTAAACTGGTAACCTGTTGCCATATGCACTGTGAACATTTGCATTTGACAGGTTATGTTATCGTTTCATCAAGATAATTCACTGTTCTGGTGGATATTATCGTACTCAATGGGTTACGTTATCTTACTCAAGGGATTAAGTCTTTAAAACTCAAGGGATTAGGTCTTAGGATATCGTACTCAAGGGATTAAGTCATTGTACTCATGGGATTGTTTAATAGTATACTCAAGAAGGTTAAGTAATCGTACTCAAAGGTTTAAGTAATTTACTAATAGGGTTAAATAATATTAAAATAACACCTAAATTATCGTACTCAGGATATTCTTCAAGTTGTTATGTAACGGCACTCAGAGGACCAGTTATTATTCTCATAGGACTTAATTATCGTACTCAAGGAGAAAAACAATATACTCAATTTATGATGCCACTTAATAGCTTATTAGCCATTCGGGCAGTTGATCAATTCTTTGAATAAAACACTCGGTGATCTTAGCTTTAAATGGTGATGTGTTGCTTCAGGTCTTAACATGATGGTGTTAGGAAATATTGGACAATACCTCCATGTACTGTGCTGTATATTGAGGGTAATTAATGATAACCAGCGCCATTCTTCAAGCTATTTTTTTATTGTATTAAACTGATGCATTGTTTGTTTATTAAGATAACAAGGAAGTTTGAGACTGTCAGCTTCTTACACTAATACTACCAGCATAGTTTCCACCAAAAGCTGTCGTCTTATTTATAACATTTGAAGAACAAAGACACTACTAGGAATCTTTTGTTTAGTGTTACGACAGACACTCCCACTAATTAAAAACATACCTGTTTTGAATGGACACACACACAAACACACATACTTTCTCTCTCTCTCTCTCTCTCTCAAAATAACTGTGTGAGTCAGTGAGTGTATTTCCTTTAGACTCGGCAACAAAGGTCAGACAGGACAGACAAAACACCATTGTTGCCTTGATCATGTATTTCGCATTTAGATTTTGCAGTGACCATTGCAGCCTGGCGTCCTTAAACAAATATGTTTCAATCAGTCGTTGTCAGTTGTGTTAGCGAGGGAACACGTAACGAGTTTAGTGTTGTGTCTCTTTTACTGAACTGTGATGATTACTGGTGTATTGTGGATTGATTATCGTGTTTTAGTTTGACTTGGCTCACTCCTATGGCGGAAAATGTAAAAATACGTAGTAACGATTATTTTTTAGGAAGTGTTGCTTATCATTTGGTGGAACTTAGTTTAAAAAATGACGAATGATTAAAATGTTGTGATTAAGATTATTGTTTTGTAAGAAAAGTCTGGAAATGTAAATACTTTTGCCTACGTTCATGAAAATGTTAAGTCTGTGTGTGTGTGTGTGTTTGTTTCATATTCGTTGCTCCTCAGGTTAATAAGTTTGTGTATTTTATAATCCACGTTACACAAACTAGAGCGAAAAACTGTCATATTTAAAAATTTTTAATCAAACTTTCCGGTTCACCAGATGTTACTTTCCTCGAATTATTTTTGTTACCAACCCTAAAAGTTGTGTTTCAGTGTAGCGTCGTCATTAATGGTCTTGTTGGTATTCCTTGTATGAGAGAGCGTCTCTAGCGTTGTGCAGTCAGATAAACTGTACATTTATTCTTCACTATATCAAACGACAGGCATTCCATTCATGACATTGGGCTCTTCCCGACAAACATGCCTACACAAATGTCTCTCTGCATCTTCCCCTTCATAATCAAATACTATATTATACAGGGAGAGTCTGTAAAGGACCCAAGTTGCCATAAACAGTTGTTTGTATAACTTCACCAGACCCAGAGCTAAAGAAACATAAGTTCCTCCTTACACTCCTTATCTAGGCATCACGCGGTGGTTCCAGGAGATAACATTTAGTTCAGAAGACTTTATCATTCATGTTCCTCTTCAACACACACACACACACACACACACACTGACACCATCGTAATTTCAAGTCATAGGAAAGGGAGAAAAAGAGAGTTTGTTAGAGTTCTCAGTTCCGGAAAACAAAAGTTTATTATTAATCCTACTGACTTGTGCACGTCACGCTCTTAATTAATCTCTCTCTCTCTCTCTCTCTCTCTCTCTCTCTCTCTCTCTCTCTCATAAGCGACCGAATATCGTGAATAAGTCAATTTACAGTGTGTGTGTGTGTGTGTATATGTGTAATTTGAGCTTTATTCGTCTTTTTCATGATGATTAAATACTCCTCCCAATTGAAAAAAAAAAAAAGATGAGTTGATGATTTAACCTGACTGTGTACCGTACCTGGCCAGGTGGGTGACGGCAGCTCACTAAGTCAAAATGTATGAGGTATTTCCCCGTCCTACACCGAGCTGCCTTAACTCTACGCTGGTGAAAAATTTGGCGCTTCGAATTATGCAAACCAGAGGTCAAATATTGGCTCAGCTGCTCCGATTCTGCGACATTTCCTCTGATTTATGGAACATTATTGACCATTTCATGCCCTCCCCCCCCCCTCCTGCTGCTGCTCTCAATTTACGAAGAGGAGATTCTAATTTCTTCACTTTGTATTTTTTTTTATCTATTTACCTTTACTTTTTGTACCTTGATCCGTTTATTGTCTCTTGAATATAAAACACTTAACGTTTCTTATTCATTTCACATTCTGCGTTTTATATTTTGTTCACAATGTTTATATTTTCTCTTCTAATCAGTGTTTGTATCTTTTTCTGACCTTGGTGTTCATTCCTGCTCTTTTTCTGACCTTGGTGTTCATTCCTGCTCTTTTTCTGACCTTGGTGTTCATTCCTGCTCTTTTTCTGACCTTGGTGTTCATTCCTGCTCTTTTTCTGACCTCGGTGCTCATTCCTGCTCTTTTTCTGACCTTGGTGTTCATTCCTGCTCTTTTTCTGACCTTGGTGTTCATTACTGCTCTTTTTCTGACCTTGGTGTTCATTCCTGCTCTTTTTCTGACCTTGGTGTTCATTCCTGCTCTTTTTCTGACCTTGGTGTTCATTCCTGCTCTTTTTCTGACCTTGGTGTTCATTCCTGCTCTTTTTCTGACCTTCGTGTTCATTCCTGCTCTTTTTCTGACCTTGGTGTTCATTCCTGCTCATTTTCTTATATTGTTTGTTATATTTTTCGTCTCTAATTTCGTTATATTATTTTAGTATTGGTTGGGTTTTTGATGTTGTGTTGGTGTTCTTATTCGCTCTCTCTCTCACCCTTTTCTCCATCTTTTCCTCCCCCTCCTGTTTATCCTCCTCCTCCTCTTCCTCCCCTATACCCTCAGTCAGTACTCTCGCCACCAGAGAGGACTATGACGGCATCCCAAAGTAAACAAACCTTCTCTCGCGTCTATAAAATGGGGAAGGGCACATCAGCACCATAAAATCAACCCTATTGCACCATATTGCACCATAATTTAAGAAACAATAATGGTGGGTAGACAGGTAGGTGCTGATAATGTCTACTAACACTCGGATTTATGGTACAGCGGTGAAATTTTTTGTTGTTGCTTAATGGTGTGGTTGAGGAATTGTCTCTCATCTAGAGTCTATTAACCATGTCTCTCTCTCTCTCTCTCTCTCTCTCTCTCTCTCTCTCTCTCTCTCTCATTAAGTAGCTCAATATGTCATATTTTCACTTGGCTCGTTCACCACATACGCATTGTATTAAATTCATTCAATGTCATCTTCTTTGACTAAATGGAACAAAGTGCCAGCAACACCATTTTCGCTCTCGTAATGGCATTTTCCGGCACATCGTTGTACAAGCTGCTCGTAATTGATTTTTTTAGTTAGTGAAGCAAAATTCGTCGAAAAAACGCAGGGGCGATACATTACTCTCGTCCGGCATGACATACAAACCACAAGTCTGTACTCACCCCTGAAGATGTGAATTACACGAAAGCGCTTGGGAACTTCGTATTTTCTTCTTTCCTTGTGATTATCAGCATATACCTAGATCACGCGCACCTACAGTGATTTACTTGCATATATATATATATATATATATATATATATATATATATATATATATATATATATATATATATATATATATATATATATATATATATATATATATATATATATATATATATATATATATTGATTATATGTTCAAAGTCCGAGTGTTATATGGACTAAAAATGAAGTATATATATGTACCTCGCGTTTTATACCAGCTGGATTCGGTAAAATGCTACTGACACCACATAAGAGGCACGGGCAGTTTCCCAATGAGGTTCACGGCGCCATCAGCTCGATGAACAGGCTTTGTGTGAAATATAACAGAGTCTAGAACTGCTTTTAGTGTCCTTGTGGCCTAGCAGGTAAGCGTTCCCTAGTCACACCCAGTAGGTCGAGGGTTCGATTCCTTGCTGGTGAGGTCGTTGATTATATGTTCAAAGTCCGCGTGTTATATGGACTAAAAATGAAGTATATATATATATATATTTATATTATTTCCTGTAGTAGTTTGAAAGTTCCTGATATTAGTAAAACTATTTCATTCAAAAACCTTGTACGAGCAATAGGTAACTGAGACGGCTATGGTGTTGATGAACGCCGATGAGACTACCTCCCTTATACTCATTATTATCGGTGGGAAAACTAGGGTAAAGAAATTCATATAGCGTCTAGTCGTCCAGTATTCCAAATGCCTTTCACTTAACTTACGATAATGGCCTCCCTGGGGTCCAAATAGTGACGCGACCTTACCATGATGGTCAGCCAGCTCTCTCTCATCTCCGTGTAGTCTGGGAGAGGATTGCACTACCTCCGGCCACCTGCTACTTACCAGGAATGGGACGCTTGTCACTGTGTTAATACCAGGGGCAAATCCTGGGACTTGTAACTTGCTACAATTGTTGGGGTTTATGGTCACATTTGCAAATACTGTATTCAGCAGGCGAGGTGCGGACGTTGTTGAGGGGAGCGTGACTCTGTACTGTACTGTACCGTACATGGCCTCCCACAGTGACCTCGACTGGTTACGGTAAGTGGGGAGCAACTCAACGATAGGGAGGCGGCAGTAGAGACCCACAAACACGCCCCGAACACAGTACTGTATAGTCTCCGAGGTGTCAAGGGGATGGTGTTACCGTCTGGCATTATAGATATGATAATCCCGAGGCGCTCTCAGTCCACCTAGCTGTAATTGGGAAAGTGAAGACGGTTGAGTGCAGTCTTGGCTACACGGCCTCCTTTACTTACCGAAGACATGCTATGTAGTGTGGCATATCCACACTGTCCCTAACTGGCAGCCATGTCTATGGGACTCACTATCACTTTTTCACAATTGAGTAACTACTCGAACACCTTCAGACAATCGCTCTTCTTAGGCAAAGGGTGGTCAGGCAGGAGCCCGACAGCTGCCACAGATCACTGGACTTTAATGTAGCACAAAATGTCCGACACAGCTTACACGAAACATATGACGATCCAAACATTTTCAGTTCGTAATTCGCTAATCCGTGGCCAACTGAGCTATAGCGTGAAGTGATCTTAAAACTCCACATACCTACCGCCTCGCATGCTGTAAAAACATACAATGCTCCGGAAAACGCACCAAATATTTTGTAAACGACTCTAAAGTATTTTAACGAGGGTTTTACATCATCAGTAAACAGAAAGGTATTAAACCTTCAGCAAACATTGTATATGCATACTGCATGAAATATGACCTATAATGTTGTTAACACTGAACAAACTGAAAAAGACTTAAAAGAATAATATTTCTTTTTGCAACCAACCTTTTTACACATCACTTTAGCTCGTGTTGTTATACAATACTGTTGTTAGGGTAATGTTTTAATATTTGCAAGACGAATATGAATTTGTTGCCATCCGGTATAACTTACTGTACACTGCCATACTTACTGTACATTATGTAAGAGAAAATAAACAGTTATAAACAGTAAGATAAACAATAAAAGTAAAAGTAAATTGTCCTTTTACAGATAATGTTTACTGCAACACGAGGCAACTTCACTCAGCTGATCGTACGCGGGTGGACGGTGAGGCGAAGGAGTTCTTCTCTGGCTGGTTCACACGGGGATGATGATTACTGCCTTCCTGTGTATCGTCTGCTCTGTCTCCTCCTTATTTCCACTTTCACGGGTATTGTTTTTTCTTTCTGTTTTCGATTTTTTTTTATTATTTGTATTTTTAACTAAATATTTTCCAGATATTTTGGTTATCTAATACTTTCAAATATGTGAAATTTGGATATATGAGATAGCGCTGAGACAAGGGCGTTAAGGCCAATGTAACCGGTATATAGGGTCACAGTTAGCCATGACTCTAGTTCTCCATAATGCACACACACCCATAGTACCCACACACTATCCACACACTACCCACACACTCACACAAGGAGATACAGTGAAATAAACTGCTGTACCTAAATATTATGTAACTCAAAATATATTCCCAAAACAGCACGTTTACAGATGAAAATAATA
>NW_024723420.1:0-11326 GCF_018991925.1 Homarus americanus
AGTGGTGGTGAGGGCTGTGACAAGGAGTGTTGTAGGCGAGTCGTGGTGAGGGCTGTGACTGGGAGTGTTGTAGGCGAGTGCTGGTGAGAGCTGTGACTAAGAGTGCTGTGGGCAAGTGGTGGTCAGAGATGTGACTGGGAGAGTTGTAGGCGAATGGTGGTGAGTGATGTGACTAGGAGTGTTGTAAGAGAGTGGTGGTCAGAGCTGTGACTAGGAGGGCTGTAGGCGAGTGGTGGGCATAGCTGTGACTGAGAGTTTTGTTGGCGAGTAGTGGTGAGAGTTGTGTATGGGAGTGTATTAGGCGAGTGGTGGTGAGAGCAGTGACTTGGATTGTTGTAGGCGAGTGATGGTGAGAGCTGTGACTGGGAGTGTTGTAGGCGAGTTGTAGTGAGAGCTTTGACTGAGAGTGTTGTAGGCGAGTGGTGGTGAGCGCTGTGACTGAGAGTTCGGTAAGCGAGTGGTGGTCAGAGATGTGACTGGGAGAGTTGTAGGTGAGTGGTGGTGAGAGCTGTGACTAGGAGTGCTGTTTTCGAGTGGTGGTGAGAGCTGTGACTAGGAGTGTTGTAGGCGAGTGGTGGTGAGAACTGTGACTAAGAGTGTTGTAGGCGAGTGGTAGTGAGAGCTGTGAATAGGATTGCTGTAGGAGAGTGGTGGTCAGAGCTGTGACTGAGAGTTTTGTTGGCGAGTAGTGGTGAGAGCTGTGACTGTGAGTGTTGAAGGCGATTGGTGGTGAAAGCCGTGACTGGGAGTGTTGAAAGCGAGTGGTGGTGAGAGCGGTAACTGGGAGTGTTGTAGGCGAGTGGTAGTGAGAGCTGTGATTAGGATTGTTGTAGGCCAGTGGTGGTGAGAGCTGAGACTGGGAGTGTTGTAGGCGAGTGGTGGTGAGAGCTGTGACTGGGAGTGTTGTAGGCGAGTGGTGGTGAGAGCTGTGAATGGGAGTGTTGTAGGCGAGTGCTGGTGAGAGCTGTGACTAAAAGTGTTGTAGGCGAGTGGAGGTGAGAGCTGTGAGTAGGAGTGTTGTAGGCGAGTAGTGGTGAGAGCTGCGACTGGGATTTTTGTAGGCGAGAGGTGGTGAGAGCTGTGACTGGGAGTGTTGTAGGCGAGTGGTGGTGAGAGCCGTGACTGGGAGTGTTGTAGACGTGTGGTAGTGAGAGCTGTGACTTGGAAGGCTGTAGGCGTGTGGTGGTGAGAGCTGTGTCTGGGAGCGTTGTAGGCGAGTGTGAGTTTGCACTGGGAGGTTGTAGGCGAGTAGTGGTTAGAGCTGTGACTGGGAGTGCTGTAGGCGAATGGTGGTGAGCTGTGACCAGAGAGCTAGAAAGCGAGTGGTGGTGAGAGCTGTGACTGGAAGTGTTGTGGCCGAGTGGTGGTGAGAGCTGTGGACCGGATTGTTGTAGGCGTGAGCGGCGGTGAGGAGCCAGGACTGGAGTGTTGTGGTATGAGTGGTGGTGAGAGCCGTAGACTGGGAAATTTTGTCGGCGAGTGGTGATGAGACGGAGTGTTGTAAGCGAGTGGTGGTGAGAGCGTGACTGGGGAGTGTTGTAGGCGAAGTGCTGGTGAGAGCCGTGACTAAGAGTATTGTAGGCGGTGGTGGTGAGAGCTGTGACTAGGAGTGTTGTAGGCGAGTGGTGGTGAGAGCTGCGACTGGGAGTGTGGTAGGCGTGAGGTGGTGAGAGGTGTGACTGGGAGTGTTGTAGGCGAGTGGTGGTGAGACTTGTGACTCGGAGTTTTGTAGTCGAGTGGTGGTGAGAGCCGTGACTAGCAGTGCTGTAGGCGAGTGGTGGTGAGAGGCGTGACTGGGAGTATTGTACACGTGTGGTAGCGAGAGCTGTGACTTGGAATGCTGTAGGCGTGTGGTGGTGAGAGCTGTGACTGGGAGTTATGTAGGCGAGTGGTGGTGAGATCTGGGACTGGGAGTTTTGTTGGCGAGTGGTGGTGAGAGCTGTGACTGTGAATGCTGTAGCCGAGTGGTGATGAGAGATGTGACTGGGAGAGTTGTAGGCGAGTGGTGGTGAGAGCTGTGACTGGGAGTGCTGTAGGCGAGTGGTGGTGAGAGCTGTGACTAGGAGTGTTGTAGGCGAGAGGTGGTGAGAGCTGTGAATGGGAGTGTTGTAGGCGAGTGCTGGTGAGAGCTGTGACTAAGAGTGCTGTAGGCAAGTGGTGGTCAGAGATGTGACTGGGAGAGTTGTAGCCGAATGGTGGTGAGAGATGTGACTAGGAGTGTTGCAAGAGAGTGGTGGTCAGAGCTGTGACTAGGAGTGCTGTAGGAGAGTGGTGGGCAGAGCTCTAAATGAGAGTTTTGTTGGCGAGTAGTGGTGAGAGTTGTGACTGGGAGTATAGTAGGCAAGTGGTGGTGAGAGCAGTGACTGCGATTATTGTAGGTGAGTGGTGGTGAGAGCTCTAACTAGGAGTGTTGTAGGCGAGTGGTGGTGAGACTTGTGACTGGGAGTGTTGTAGGCGAGTGGTGGTGAGAGCTGTGATTGGGAGTGTTGTAGGCGAGTGGTGGTGAGAGGTGTGACTAGGAGTGTTGTAGGCGAGTGCTGGTGAGAGCTGTGACTAAGAGTGTTGTAAACGAGTGGTGGTGAGAGCTGTGACTAGGAGTGTTGTAGGCAAGTGGTGGTGAGAGCTATGACTTGGAGTTTTGTAGGCGAGTGTTGGTGAGAGCCGTTACTGGCAGTGGTGCAGGCGAGTGGTGGTGAGAGCCGTAATTGGGAGTGTTGTAGGTTTGAGGTGTTGAGAGCTGTGAATTGGAATGCTGTAGGTGAGTGGTGGTGAGAACTGTGACTGGGTGTGTTGTAGGCGAGTGGTGATGAGAGCTGTGACTGGGAATGTTGTAGGCGAGTGGTGGTGAGAGCTGTGACTAGGAGTGCTGTAGGCAAGTGGTGGTCAGAGATGTGGCTGGGAGAGTTGTAGGCGAGTGGTGGTCAGAGATGTGACTGCGAGTGTTGTAAGAGAGTGGTGGTCATAGCTGTGACTAGGAGTGCGGTATGCTAGGGTTGGTCAGAGCTGTGACTGAGATTGTTGTTGGCGAGTGGTGGTGAGAGCTTTGACTGTGAGTGTAGTAGGCGAGTGGCGGTGAGAACTGTGACTAGGAGTGTTGTAGGCGAGTGCTGATGAGAGCTGTGACTAAGAGTATTGTAGGCGAGTGGTGGTGAGAGCTGTGACTAGGAGTGTTGTAGGCGAGTGGTGGTGAGAGCTGCGACTGGGAGTGCCAGGCGAGCGGTGCGAGAGTCGCACTGGGGAGGTTGTATTTGTTGTGTTGAGAGCCGGTGACTTGGAATGCCGTAGGCGGAGTGTGGCAGAGAACTGTGACTGGGAGTGCCAGGCGAGTGGTGGTGAGGAGCTGTGACTAGGAGTGTTGTAGGCGAGTGGTGGTGAGAGCTGCGACTAGGAGTGTGGTAGGCGAGAGGTGGTGAGAGCTGTGACTAGGAGTGTTGTAGGCGAGTGGTGGTGAGACTTGTGGGTGGGAGTGTTGTAGGCGAGTGGTTGTGAGAGCTGTGATTAGGAGTGTTGTAGGCGAGTGGTGGTGAGAACTGTGACTGGAAGTGTTGTAGGCGAATGCTGGTGAGACCTGTGACTAAGAGTGTTGTAAAAGTGGTGGTGAGAGCTGTGACTATGAGTGTTCTAGGCGAGTGGTGGTGAGATCAACGACTAGGAGTGTTGTAGGCGAGAGGTGGTAAGAGCTGTGACTAGGAGTGTTGTAGGCGAGTGGTGGTGAGAGCTGTGACTTGGAGTTTTGTAGGCGAGTGTTGGTGAGAGCCGTTACTGGCAGTGTTGTAGGCGAATGGTGGTGAGAGCCGTAATTGGGTGTTTTGTAGGCTTGAGGTGTTGAGAGCTGTGACTTGGAATGCTGTAGGCGATTGGTGGTGAGAGCTGTGACTGGGAGTGTTGTAGTCGAGTGGTGATGAGAGCTGTGACTGGGAGTGTTGTAGGCGAGTGGTGGTGAGAGCTGTGACTAGGAGTGCTGTAGGCAAGTGGTGGTCAGAGATGTGACTGGGAGAGTTGTAGGCGTGTGGTGGTCAGAGATGTGACTGGGAGTGTTGTAAGAGATTGGTGGTCATAGCTGTTACTAGGAGTGCGGTATGCTAGTGTTGGTCAGAGCTGTGACTGAGAGTGTTGTTGGCCAGTGATGGTGAGAGCTTTGACTGTGAGTGTGGTAGGCGAGTGGCGGTGAGAGCAGTGACTGGGATTGTTGTAGGCGAGTGGTGGTGAGAGCTGTGACTGGGAGTGTTGTAGGCGTGGGTGAGAGCCTGTGACTGCATGAGAGTGTTGTGGGCAGGTGGTGGTGAGCGCTGTGGGCTGGGAGTGCTGTGAGTGGTGGTCAGAGATGTATTTGAAACAAGGTTGTGAAGTGGTGGGTAAGGCTGTGGCTACGGAGTGTTGTGGCAGGCGAGTGAGTGAGTGAGACCTGTGATAAAGTGTTGTGGGCAGTGGTGATGAGAGCTGTGAGTAGGGTGTTGTGGGCAGGTGGTGCTGAGAGCTGTGACTGAGAGTGTTGTAGGCTAGTGGTGGTGAGAGCTGTGACTGAGAGTGTTGTAGGCGAGTGGTGTTGAGCGCTGTGACTGGGAGTGCTGTAAGCGAGTGGTGGTGAGAGCTGTGACTAGGAGTGTTGCAGGCGAGTGGTGGTGAGAGCTGCGACTGGGAGTGTGGTAGGCGAGAAGTGGTGAGAGGTGTGACTGGGAGTGTTGTAGGCGAGGGGTGGTGAGAGCTGTGACTAGGAGTTTTGTAGGCGAGTGGTGGTGAGAGCCGTGACTGGCAGTGCTGTAGGCGAGTGGTGGTGAGAGCCGTGACTGGGAGTGTTGTACACGTGTGGTAGCGAGAGCTGTGACTGGGAGTTTTGTAAGCGAGTGGTGGTGAGAGCTGTGACTGGGAGTGCTGTAGGCGTGTGGTGATCAGAGATGTGACTGGGAGAATTGTAGGCGAGTGGTGGTGAGAGCTGTGACTAGGAGTGTTGTAGGCGAGAGGTGGTGAGAGCTGTGACTGGGAGTGTTGTAGGCGAGTGCTGGTGAGAGCTGTGACTAAAAGTGCTGTAGGCAAGTGGTGGTCAGAGATGTGACTGGGAGAGTTGTAGGCGAATGGTGGTGAGAGATGTGACTAGGAGTGTTGTAAGAGAGTGGTGGTCAGAGCTGTGACTAGGAGTGCTGTAGGCAAGTGGTGGTCAGAGCTCTGACTAGGAGTGTTGTAGGCGAGTGGTTGTGAGACTTGTGACTGGGAGTGTTGTAGGCGAGTGGTGGTGAGAGCTGTGATTGGGAGTGTTGTAGGCGAGTGGTGGTGAGAGCTGTGACTGGAAGTGTTGTAGGCGACTGCTGGTGAGACCTGTGACTAAGAGTGTTGTAAGCGAGTGGTGGTGAGAGCTGTGACTAGGAGTGTTGTAGGCGAGTGGTGGTGAGAGCAACGACTGGGAGTAAGCAGGCGAGAGGTAAAGAGCTGTGACTAGGAGTGTTGTAGGCGAGTGGTGGTAAGAGCTGTGACTTGGAGTTTTGTAGGCGAGTGTTGGTGAGAGCCGTTACTGGCAGTGTTGTAGGCGAGTGGTGGTGAGAGCCGTAATTGGGAGTGTTGTAGGCTTGAGGTGTTGACAGCTGTGACTTGGAATGCTGTAGGCAAGTGGTGGTGAGAGCTGTGACTGGGAGTGTTGTAGGCGAGTGGTGGTGAGAGCTGTGACAAGGAGTGCTGTAGGCAAGTGGTGGTCAGAGATGTGACTGGGAGAGTTGTAGTCGAGTGGTGGTCAGAGATGTGACTGGGAGTGTTTTAAGAGAGTGGTGGTCATAGCTGTGACTAGGAGTGCGGTATGCTAGTGTTGGTCAGAGCTGTCACTGAGAGTGTTGTTGGCGTGTGGTGGTGAGAGCATTGACTGTGAGTGTGGTAGACGAGTGGCGGTCAGAGCAGTTACTGGGATTGTTGGAGGCGAGTGGTGGTGAGAGCCGTGACTGGGAGTGTTGTAGGCGAGTGGTGGTGAGAGCTTTGACTGTGAGTATAGTAGGCGAGTGGCGGTGAGAACTGTGACTGGGAGTGTTGTAGGCGAGTGCTGGTGAGTGCTGTGGCTAAGAGTATTGTAGGCGACTCGTGGTGAGAGCTGTGACTAGGAGGGTTGTAGGCGAGTGGTGGTGAGAGCTACTGGGAGTGGTGAAGTAGAGGTGGTGAGAGGTGTGACTGGGAGGCAGGCGAGTGGTGAGAGCTGTGACTAGGGAGTGTTGTAGGCGAGTGGTAGCCAGCTGCATTTAGGAGAATGGTGGCAGAGCAGTGACTGGGATTGTTGTAGGCGAGTGGTGGTGAGGGCTGTGACAAGGAGTGTTGTAGGCGAGTGGTGGTGAGCGCTGTGACTAGGAGTGCTGTAGGTGAGTGGTGGCCAGAGCTGTGATTGAGAGTTTTGTTGGCGAGTAGTGGTGAGAGCTGTGACTGTGAGTGTAGTAGGCGAGTGGCGGTAAAAGCAGTGACTGAGATTGTTGTAGGTGAGTGGTGGTGAGAGCTGTGAATGGGAGTGTTGAAGGCGGGTGGTGGTGAGACACGTGACTGGGAGCGTTGTAGGCGAGTGCTGGTGAGAGCTGTGACTAAGAGTGTTGTAAGCGAGTGGTGGTGAGAGCTGTGACTAGGAGTGTTGTAGGCGACCGGTGGTGAGAGCAACGACTGGGAGTGTTGTAGGCGAGAGGTGGTAACAGCTGTGACTAGGAGTGTTGTAGGCGAATGGTGGTGAGAGCAGTGACTGGGATTGTTGTAGGCGAGTGGTGGTGAGGGCTGTGACTGGGAGTGTTGTAGACGAGTGGTGGTGAGAGCTGTGACTGAGAGTGTTGTAGGCGAGTGGTGGTGAGCGCTGTGAATGGGAGTGCTGTAAGCGAGTGGTGGTCAGAGATGTGACTCAGAGAGTTGTAGGCGAGTGGTGGTGAGAGCTGTGACTGGGAGTGCCGTAGGCGAGTGGTGGTGAGAGCTGTGACTAGGAGGCCAGGCGAGTGTGGGGTGAGAGCTGTGGACTAGAGTGCTGAAGGTGAGTGGTGTCAGAGCTGTGATTGAGAGTTTTGTTGGCGTAGTAGTGGTGAGTGCTGTGACTGTGAGTGTAGTAGGCAGTGAAGTGTAAAAAGGGACTGAGATTGTTGTAGGTGAGTGGTGGGTGGGAGAGCTGTGAATGGGAGTGTTGAAGGCGGGTGGTGGTGGGAGAGCACGACTGGGAGCAAGTGAAGGTGAGTGGTGGTGAGAGCCAAGACTGGGAGTGTTGTAGGTGAGTGGGTAGTGAGAGCTGTGACTGGGACAACAGTGGTGGTGAGAGCTGTGACTGGGAGTGTTGTAGGCAAGTGCTGGTGAGAGCTGTGACTAAAAGTGTTGTAGGCGAGTGGTGGTGAGAGCTGTGAGTAGGAGTGTTGTAGGCAAGTGGCGGTGAGAGCAGTGACTGGGATTGTTGTAGGCAAGTAGTGGTGAGAACTGTGACTGAGAGTGTTGTAGACGAGTGGTGGTAAGAGCTGTGACTGAGAGTGTTGTAGGCGAGTGGTGGTGAGCGCTGTGACTGGGAGGCTGTAAGCGAGTGGTGGTCAGAGATGTGACTGGGAGTTGTAGGCGAGTGGTGGTGAGAGCTGTGACTGGGATTGCTGTAGGCGAGTGGTGTTGAGAGCTGTGACTAGGAGTGTTGTATGCGAGTGGTTGTGAGAACTGTGACTAAGAGTGTTGTAGGCGAGTGGTGGTGAGAGCTGTGACTAGGAGTGCTGTAGGTGAGTGGTGGTCAGAGCTGTGACTGAGAGTTTTGTTGGCGAGTAGTGGTGAGAGCTCTGACTGTGATTGTAGTAGACGAGTGGCGGTAAGAGCAGTGACTGAGATTGTTGTAGGTGAGTGGTGGTGAGAGCTGTGAATGGGAGTGTTCAAGGCGAGTGGTGGGTGAGATGTGACTGGGAGGCCCATGCAGTGGTGGTGAGAAATGGACTGGGAGTGTTTGCAGGCAAGGGTGAAAGAGAGCCGTGACTGGTTGTAGGCCATAGGTGGTGAGAGCTGAGACTGGGAGTGTTGTAGGCGAGTGGTGGTGAGAGCTGTGACTAAGAGTGTGGTAGGCGAGTGGTGGTGAGAGCTGCGACTAGGAGTGTTGTAGGCGAGAGGTGGTGAGAGCTCTGACTGGGAGTGTTGTAGGCGAGTGGTGGTGAGAGCCGTGACTGGGAGTGTTGTACACGTGTGGTAGTGAGAGCTGTGACTTGGAATGCTGTAGGCGTTTGGTGGTGAGAGCTGTGACTGGGAGTGTTGTAGGCGAGTGGTGGTGAGAGCTGTGACTGGGAGTGTTGTAGGCGAGTGGTGGTGAGAGCCGTGACTGGGAGTGTTGTACACGTGTGGTAGTGAGAGCTGTGACTTGGAATGCTGTAGGCGTTTGGTGGTGAGTGCTGTGACTAGGAGTGTTGTAGCCGAGTGGTGGTTAGAGCTGTAATTGTGAGTGCTGTAGGCGAGTGGTGGTCAGACATGTGACTGGGAGAGTTGTAGGCGAGTGGTGGTGAGAGCTGTGACTGGGAGTGCTGTAGGCGAGTGGTGGTGAGAGCTGTGACTAGGAGTGTTGCAGGCGAGAGGTGGTGAGAGCTGTGACTGGGAGTGTTATAGGCGAGTGCTGGTGAGAACTGTGACTAAGAGTCCTGTAGGCAAGTGATGGTCAGAGATTTGACTGGGAGAGTTTTAGACGAATGGTGGTGAGAGATGTGACTAAGAGTGTTGTAAGCGAGTGGTGGTGAGAGCTGTGACTAGGAGTGTTGTAGCCGAGTGGTGGTGAGAGCAACGACTGGGAGTGTTGTAGGCGAGAGGTGGTAAGAGCTGTGACTAGGAGTGTTGTAGGCGAGTGGTGGTGAGAGCAGTGACTGGGAGTGTTGTAGGCGAGTGGTGGTGAGGGCTGTGACTGGGAGTGTTGTAGGCGAGTGGTGGTGAGAGCTGTGACTGGGAGTGTTGTAGGCGAGTGGTGGTGAGAGCTGTGACTGGGAGTGTTGTAGGCGAGTGCTGGTGAGCGCTGTGACTAAGAGTATTGTAGGCGAGTCGTGGTGAGAGCTGTGACTAGGAGTGTTGTAGGCGAGTGGTGCTGAGAGCTGCGACTGGGAGTGTGGTAGGCGAGAGGTGGTGAGGGGTGTGACTGGGAGTGTTGTAGGCGAGTGGTGGTGAGGGCTGTGACTGGGAGTGTTGTAGGCAAGTGGTGGTGAGAGCTGTGACTGAGAGTGTTGTAGGCGAGTGGTGGTGAGCGCTGTGACTGGGAGTGCTGTAAGCGAGTGGTGGTCAGAGATGTGACTCAGAGAGTTGTAGGTGAGTGGTGGTGAGAACTGTGACTGGGAGTGCCGTAGGCGAGGGGTGGTGAGGGCTGTGACTAGGAGGCAGGCGAGTGCTGGGAGACAGACTGGTGAGAGTGTTGTAAGCGAGTGGGTGGTAGAGCTGTGACTAGAGTGTTGTAGGTGAGCTGTAGAGCAACGACTGGGAGGTTGTAGGCGAGAGGTGGTAACAGCTGTGACTAGGAGTGTTGTAGGCGAATGGTGTTGAGAGCAGTGACTGGGAGTGTTGTAGGCGAGTGGTGGTGAGGGCTGTGACTGGGAGTGTTGTAGGCGAGTGGTGGTGAGAGCTGTGACTGAGAGTGTTGTAGACGAGTGGTGGTGAGCGCTGTGACTGGGAGTGCTGTAAGCGAGTGGTGGTCAGAGATGTGACTCAGAGAGTTGTAGGCGAGTGGTGGTGAGAGCTGTGACTGGGAGTGCCGTAGGCGAGTGGTTGTGAGAGCTGTGACTAGGAGTGTTGTAGGCGAGTGGTGGTGAGAGCTGTGACTAGGAGTGCTGAAGGTGAGTGGTGGCCAGAGCTGTGATTGAGAGTTTTGTTGGCGAGTAGTGGTGAGAGCTGTGACTGTGAGTGTAGTAGGCGAGTGGCGGTAAATGCAGTGACTGAGATTGTTGTAGGTGAGTGGTGGTGAGAGCTGTGAATGGGAGTGTTGAAGGCGGGTGGTGGTGAGAGACGTGACTGGGAGCGTTGAAGGCGAGTGGTGGTGAGAGCCATGACTGGGAGTGTTGTAGGCGAGTGGTAGTGAGAGCTGTGACTGGGATTGTTGTAAGCCAGTGGTGGTGAGAGCTGAGACTGGGAGTGTTGTAGGCGAGTGGAGGTGAGAGCACCAGCGAATACCTGGGGTGTTGAAGGCGATTGGTGGTGAGAGCCGTGACTGGGAGTGTTGAAAGCGAGTGGTGGTGAGAGCGGTGACTGGGAGTGTTGTAGGCGAGTGGTAGTGAGAGCTGTGACTGGGAATGTTGTAGGCCAGTGGTGGTGAGAGCTGAGACTAGGAGTCGTGTGGAAGCAGAGTGGTGGTGGGAAACAACACTGACTGGGAGTGTGTAGCCGAGAGGTGGTAGAGAGTTGTCACTAGGAGTGTTGTAGGCAGTGGTGGTGAGAGCTGTGACTTGGAGTTTTGTAGGCGAGTGGTTGTGAGAGCCGTTACTGGCAGTGTTGTACGCGAGTGGTGGTGAGAGCCGTAATTCGGAGTGTTGTAGGCTTGAGGTGGTGAGAGCTGTGACTTGGAATGCTGTAGGCGAGTGGTGGTGAGAGCTGTGACTGGGAGTGTTGTAGGCGAGTGGTGATGAGAGCTGTGACTGGGAGTGTTGTAGGCGAGTGGTGGTGAGAGCTGTGACTAGGAGTGCAGTAGGCAAGTGGTGGTCAGAGATGTGACTGGGAGGATTGTGAGCGTGTGGTGGTGCTGAATGTGACTGGGAGTGTTGTAGGCGATTGGTGGTGAGAGCTGTGACTGGGAGTGTTGTAGGCAAGTGCTGGTGAGAGCTGTGACTAAAAGTGTTGTAGGCGAGTGGTGGTGAGAGCTGTGAGTAGGAGTGTTGTAGGCAAGTGGCGGTGAGAGCAGTGACTGGGATTGTTGTAGGCAAGTAGTGGTGAGAACTGTGACTGAGAGTGTTGTAGACGAGTGGTGGTAAGAGCTGTGACTGAGAGTGTTGTAGGCGAGTGGTGGTGAGCGCTGTGACTGGGAGGCTGTAAGCGAGTGGTGGTCAGAGATGTGACTGGGAGTTGTAGGCGAGTGGTGGTGAGAGCTGTGACTGGGATTGCTGTAGGCGAGTGGTGTTGAGAGCTGTGACTAGGAGTGTTGTATGCGAGTGGTTGTGAGAACTGTGACTAAGAGTGTTGTAGGCGAGTGGTGGTGAGAGCTGTGACTAGGAGTGCTGTAGGTGAGTGGTGGTCAGAGCTGTGACTGAGAGTTTTGTTGGCGAGTAGTGGTGAGAGCTCTGACTGTGATTGTAGTAGACGAGTGGCGGTAAGAGCAGTGACTGAGATTGTTGTAGGTGAGTGGTGGTGAGAGCTGTGAATGGGAGTGTTCAAGGCGAGTGGTGGTCACAGCCGTGACTGGGAGTGTTGA
>NW_024723421.1:0-102500 GCF_018991925.1 Homarus americanus
TAGGTAGGTAGTAGGCAGCTACCAAACAGGGAGGTACTACCGCCTGGGAAGATATTGGAAGCATAATGTGTTGTCTAATGGTAGACCCTGCTGCTATATGGCATTGCAAAAATTGTGACCAAGTCCCAGGTTGCTGATCTGACTTTCTGCCTCATTTACACAATTGCAGGGTCTCAATTGTTTCTCTTGCTATTGACAACACAACATACAAATATCGTTTCTCACTAATGATCTTTTTTTTTAAATTTCTTTATGGTTCATTATTATTATTATTATTATTATTATTATTATTATTATTATTATTATTATTATTGCAGTGTTTTCAGTATTATTATTGTTATCATTATTATTTTATTTTTATTTTTCGTATTTTTTATTATAAATTTTACTTATCTGAATTATTATTGTTATTACGTTTTCGCCCCCCGGGCCCTGATGTGGGTCATTGACCTGTGTCCGGGTGGGGTAATAATACCCGTAAAAAAAATAAAAAAAATAAAAAAAATAAAAAATGGTGGAAGAAAGCAACCTGACGGAGCGCATAGTTCCTGCAGATGTGTCAGCCGTCATAAAAGGATTTAAAAACAAATCACCTGGGCAAAGCCACATTAAAAAGAAGATCCTGGCTCAACTCCCTGACAACATGATAGAGAGGCTTGCTCAAATATGCAACGCCTGCCTCGCCTCTGGCTACTTCCCTAAGATGTTCAAAATCGCCGTTATTAGCCTCATACCAAAAGCAGGGAAGCCTCCGAACAAAGTCGAAAACTTTCGACCAATATCGCTGCTAGAGGTACCTGCCAAAATCTTCGAAAAAGTAGTAAACAAGCGATTGCGGATGTATCTAGAGGACGAAGACGTGCATAATCCCCGCCAGTACCGACGCACATCCCCCGCCATAGCTCAGGCCTACGAGCAGATCGCCAACGCCATGACTGGCCGCCTGCAGTGCAACATAGTACTGAGGGATGTCAGCAAGGCGTTTGACAAAGTTTGGCACGCGGGGCTGCAGTATAAGATCATACAACTGGGGCTACCCGAAAACCTGACGCGCCTGCTGTGCAACTTCATTACGGACCGCAGAGCCAAAATCAAGATGCAAGAACATTTTGGAGAAGAATTCTCACTCTAGAGCGGCGTGCCTCAGGGCTCTTGTCTCTCACCAACCCTTTACACGCTCTACACGGCTGACCTGCCACACCCAATCGTCGACAGCGAGTACGTCATGTATGCCGACGATGTATCACAGATCGTCACCTGCCCAGGAAGGTCCACAGCAAGGATGGCGCGACTCACTGCTCGGGCAATAGAGGATATCTCGGAGTATGAAAATAAATGGAAAATAAAAACAAACAAAACGAAATTCGAGGTCATACCCATAGCCAAATTCAAGCCGGCGCCATTGATGATCGACGACGAAAAGAGATTGAGTACTCTAAACAAGGCAGGCTGCTCGGCCTCACCATCTCTCGGACGGGCATCATTTCCCACGTTAAGGACAGACTAAATAAAGGCAAAGTCGCCGCAGCCAAATTAAAACGTTTTAAACTGATGCCTGAGAAGATACAAGTTCACATGTACAAGGCGCTGGTGAAGCCTGTGTTGGAGTACCCACATATGCCACTCGTCACACTCGGGAAGACAAGACTACAACAACTACAGAGCCTCCAAAATAAGTGTTTGAGGTCAGACAGTGGCCAAGCGCCACCCTACCAGGAGACAATGGAAACCATCCACCTGAGAAATAAAACAGAGGCCCTCAACGTCAGGTTCCATCGCCAAGGGAAGAAGGTTTGGGACAAGCTCCTGGACGACCCTCACAGCCCAGACCACCTACGCGGGGAAGACATCAACGGAGGGCGACCCCACGCCTGGTGGCCCTGGAGTCTGCCCGCACTACAACAACCCAACCCGCGACCCATCTATGTTCGTCACAGTGATCCACCTTAGATTAAAACTTAGATGAAATAAATTCACATTTAACAAGTCACAATCTAGTGCGTCCATAACGTAATACAGTATAAGATTTTAATAAACTTGTAATTGTAAAATCAAACTAGTTATTGTCTTCTAAAGTAACCATTGTGCAACCTCATCCTAAATCCTAGGTTAGCTTAGTTAGCCAACAAACTCTGTAATATGTAAAACAAGGGGGTGTCGTCCCCCTCTGTTTAACTCATTAAACTTCGTTTCTAACCTTCCCCCCCATGACTATACTGTATGTTGTGACTTCTCTATCCCTCATGTCTGGCTGTGCCTAGAGCCCCAGCACGCCTCCTCGACTCGGCTAGGTGGATAGCCCACCTGCTATTACTCCCTACTACTTTACGTCCCGTTTCTATTCTTTCCTTCTCTCTTTCCTCTCCTCTCTCATGGCAAGGTTATTTGCCACTTTACTTCAATTATCATCATCATCTTCAGCGCTCACTTCTTGACGATGCTTCCTTATCTGTGAGGTACATTACATGTAGCACACCGACATATTAAGTCAATTTGACTCATTCGAACTTTGTTGAATATGTCAGTGTTCTTGTTTTAACGCAGTTGAATATATTCTGTATCAAATGATACTATAATGTAAATGGGTGCTTTCAGTGTTGAATGATCCAGTCGTTCTCTTGCCAGACGTGTTTTGTGACATTTTGTATTTTGACTTTTAGTCACTTCTTGATGCTCTTTCCTCATCTATTAGGCACTGTAAGTGTTGTTGCCGCTGCCGAGGATCGGTAGCCACCTACAGGCTAGATGTCCGATGCAGAATGTTTTTAATACACCCGGATTAATATCCGAGTGCTGGACACTCCAGAGAGCGAGAGTGCGGGTTCACGGATTCGCTCTGGAGCATGAGCCATGCAGCGCGTTCAGATTGTAACCGACCAACATTTGTTTTGAATACCAACCAGTGGCATAAGCCTGGTGAACTCCTCTTGACTGATATGTGCTAATATTTCTTGTATGCATTATTGTGGATGGGTTATCGGAAAGATAACTGTCCCAGGTCGATTATTGAGACTGTAAATGTTACCGTCACAAGTATTAATGTTTGTTTTGTACTCACAGCTGGTAGGTGCTGATGTATGCTTCCATGTGTGTTTATCAAGGAATAACATGGTGCTGTAAGTAATACCATCATTCTGAGATACTGACAAGTGATTAGAGTGACCATCACTATTGTCACTGTTGTGTAAGAATATCCTTAAGGAGGTATAATGGTGGAGTGTTGTAAATGACAACTGAAGATCTATTTTTCTTAATTATAAAGTACGAGGTATTTCTCAGTTTTATTTTCTTTGGTGTGTTACAGTAAAGTAATCAGAAATTGAACCTAAGTTTTGTTGTAAATGAAGGTTCAAAGTATCAACATATTTAGACTTCCATTTGATATATAATGATTCAGTATAATGTGAGTAACACCGTCCATTCCTTCTAACAATGGCCATCCCTGAAAATACACTTGATAACTCACGTGCCTAACCTCTCGTGTTTACCATGCTACCAATTTAATTGAGAGGTTCATTGTGGATATTATATTCCAAAGATAAAGCCTGGGTTGTGGCAGCTCTGAGATGTAAGTACAGTAATTACACGACTGTGTTAACATAGAGAAGGATGTGGTTCTCCCAGGTTAATCCACAGAACCGAATATAACTAAGTGAACCTGAGAATATAAGTAAATAAGAGGAAATAAACAATTAAGTAAGAGACATTGAAAGAAATACAGTAAATAATTTGAGAACGTAACTTAGAAGTTAAAGAAAAGAAAAACTTAATCACATGAATAGCCGAGAATAATCGACATTATTTACCTAGATTTTGCCAAGGCTTTCAATAGTGTACCCCACGAAAGGATGAAAATTAAACTAGAAGGTACGGAATTCGGGGAAATGTCCTAACGTGGATAGAAGACTTTCTACATAACCGCAAACAGTGTGTGATGATTAATGGCACAAAATCATCATCCGTACCTGTCACAAGCGGGGTACCACAGGGCAGTGTATTGAGCCCGCTGTTGTTTGTTTGCTTCATAAATGACATGCCTGACATTGTACACTCCTCCATACAAATGTTTGCCGATGACGCCAAGTTATTTCGGGAAATCAAGAACCAAGCGGACTGTGAAGAGCTGCAGAAGGACCTCTGTGGGCTCCAAGAATTGTCGAAGAAATGGCTGCTGAGATTCAAATGTCACGAAGTGTAGGAGGACGCACCTAGGGCGTACCAACGGTAAGGAGGCGTATCAAATGTCCCAACGGGATGAAGAAACTGTACTATTTGAGACTGAATGTGAGAAGGACCTAGGTGTGTATGTTGACAATGAGCTGAAGTTCTCGGGCCATTGCGAGAAGAAGGTAAATCAGACAAATATATTATTGGGTCTTATAAGAAGGTCGTTCAGATATCTAGACGTTCCGTCCCTCGTTACGATCTTCATGAGTGAAGAGCTTCCCCATCTGGAGTACTGTCACCCCGTCTGGTCCCCGAGATATGCTAGGGACGGTCAGTTGGTTGAAAATGTTCAAAGGAGGGCCACCAGACTGGTGCCTGCACTTCGGCACCTCAACTACCCTGAGAGATTGGAGCGCCTGAACTTGCCTAGCTTATACTACAGACGGGCAAGGGGTGACCAAATTGAGGTGTATAAGCATCTTAAGGGGCACTACTCAGTCGAGTGCCCTTACTTGGAGCTGGCGGACGCTCGCCCCACAAGGGGTCACAGCTCAAGATTGAAGAAGCAGTAAGTCCAGAAAACTGTGAGGGCAAACATTTTCGGAGTGAGAGTTGTGAACTCCTGGAACAATCTACCAGAAAGTGTTGTGACGGCACCGAGTGTGAGCTCTTTCAAGACAAGACTTGACCAACACTGGAGCAGGTTCAGGTACATTCAGAAGCCGGTGCATACCCAGTACTTGCCAACAGTGCGCAACAGAGACGTGACCGATCGCCCAAGTGGCTAACGAGTCGATCATTTGGTGAAGAGGATTAAAGAAAAGGAAAAGTAACAGAGACGTGACCGATCGCCCAAGCGGCTAACGAGCCGATCAGTGGTGAAGAGGATAAAAGTGAAAGTATAACCAAGAAGGTGGCAGAAGTAAAATAGTGACAATACCAAACATTAAAGGTTTGCGCTCTTACACTATAATGGCATAAACAAGAACTGAACATTATTATACCTGGTGCAGCAACAGCAGTAGACCGATTTTATTGTAGCGTTTGCCATATTTATAATCACAATGCGTCTATTTTGTAGATTTATTACTGGGTTAGTCAGTGCAGGACAACTGGGCGACACACAACCTTCTAACACATTTCTTAAACTAAATTTCTTAGTTAAATCGACTTAATGTTTACCATTGCTTATATACCTACACTGTTTGTGTACATGGCGAACCTGTGTAAACTTTATTACCATTATATTAAAATACTATACAGTATAGGTAAAAGGCAAAAATATAATAGTTAGTGCTTTAGGAAACAGAAAATATATATGATTTAAAGAAAATTAGATAGTTGTCTGGGTAACTATTATAGTTGCCGTTATGCGAGTTATCAAATTCTCTACATTTTAATTACAAAATTTGAAAACACACATATTGGAAGATGATAAGGTAATACTGGAGGTCAAGGAGTACAGAAGACACATCACCTTATAACACCAGGCTATTTGATGGAGACACTTCCATAGGTTTGTTTTAATAGATGCATTTCAAGTACGGCGATGGAAACTTTGATACGTTACAGATGATTCCAACCTCAGTGATAAACCTTCTTGTTACCTGTCATTCTAATCTCTTCAACACAATAACCAAACCCACTAGAGTAACTGCCACCCCTGCCACTGTGATAGATCATACCTGAACTAACAACACTCCTAACAATCTTGCAAGTGGAATTACTTATAACAATATCTCAGATTACTTCTAGTTTTGCCATGTATAAAACACCCACAAGGTCTGAAAAGTCTACTCAAGTCACAAAGAAATAGAGAGACTACTGCGCCGACAATATAGTCCTGTTCGAAAACAACTTAATGAACTTGTCTATGCCTCCGACAACCCTAACGTGAACTGCTGCAACTTCTCTTGCAACTACAATGCTTGCTTTGATAAATGGTTCCCGCCCAAGACTAAGTTAGTAAAAAGTATGTATATCTCCAAGCCCTACATCACGAGTGAAATCAAGTCAATGATAAAAGAAAAACAAAAACTCAAGGGAAAAATTGCAAGAAGACCCATAACTTTCGGTGATGCTTACCGAAGTTTCCGAAATAGAGTAACTCAAGCAGTTAGAAATGCCAGACGTATCTATTATATAAATAAGCTCCAGTCAACATCAGGCAACAGTAAGAAAACCTGAAATGTCATAAATTCTATTCAGAACAGGAACACTCAGTCTTCGGCCCCCCCATTCAGCTTTTATGATAAATGATTCAGTTGTAACGGAACCCTCCCTCATTACCAACCACTTCAATGACTATTTTATCAATGTTGAGCCTACCTGCCATACAGACAACAAAATGAGTTGGTCGTCGTCCCCTGCAGCAGCAGGCGACAATATGCGAATGAGCATCATTAAGAAAGTAGCCCACCTATTACTACCTGTTCTCCTACACATTTGTAACTCCTCCTCCACTAGTGGTGTCTCTACTGATAAACTAAAAATTCCTAAAGTTCACCCGGCATATAAAAAATCTGGAGAAAAGGTCTCTTCAAGAATTACCACCTGATATCAGTCCTACCAGCCTTAAAGAAGATACTGGAGAAGCTAGTATGTAATAGACTAAATTCCTTCTGCAGTGATAACATCCTTACAGATTCTCAGTTTGGATTTAGAGCAATAAGGCCAACTGAGAGTGCTCTGCTATCCTTTACTAATGGCATCTTAAACTCCTTTGATGACAGCCAGTTTACAGTCGGAATATTCCCGGACCTCTCTAAAACTTTTGATACTGTCGACCATACCATCCTCCCGTCAAAGCTTGAACATTACGGCGTTAGGGGATAATCCCACAATTGGTTTACCTCATATCTGTCTCATAAGAAGCAGTATGTCTGCTATAATAATCATCAATCGGACTCCTCACCAATTTTGTATGGCATCCCTCAAGGCTCCATTCTCGGTCCTGTACTTTTCTTGTTGTACATAAATGATGTACTGTAGTGCACTCCAGCACACTCGTAAAATACAACTTATTTGCCGACTGTAGTAATCTCTATGCCACTAACTCATATCTCTATTCCTTGATGAGAACTATGAACAATGAATTGACTAAAGTCAGGAAACTGCACGATATATAATAAACTGACCTTAAACCTCGAAAAAACCCACGACACAATCTTTCACGAAGAAAAAACTTATCCCCAGATTTGGACCCCCTGTACCTAGGTAATACAGTCCTCAAACGTGAACAAAATACTAAATTCCATGGAGTTATTGTTGATGAGAAACTGCATGCACGCCATTCACACTAAAATTAATAAACAGTGCGGTATCCTGTATCACACTCGACAGTCACTCACTCTTGCAACAATGAAAAATATACTATATCCTTGTTTACCAACACTTGATTCACTGTCACACACTATGGGGGGCCTCAGGTACCACCAAGACAACCCCTGATCACTGCCCAGGAAAGAGTTGAGGACAATAACCTAATTGAAAAGAAAAAAATATATATTCACGCTAACGAAAAATTTGCGAAATTGAAAATGTTAAAATTTGAAGATACAAACACTTATTGCTGTCCTCTATTTATTGACAATAATTATTTCCAGTTCCGGAATAATCAGAGATACAACTTAAGGCACCAAGAGCTACTAAGACCACCCCCATGCGCTCCTCTCAGTCCCAGACCTCCATAAAATATCATGGTGTGAAGGTGTGGAACAACTTACCCCCACCCATCCCAGCAAGGACTACGCTCCCTTCCTTTAAATCATCTCTTAAAAAATATCTATTGTCCAAGTATTACTATTTGTTTAATATACCTTACCTTACCATCAAGTCACGTAGATAGAAATTACCCATTGCAATAATTATATATTTGCCGCCAAGACATGATACAGTGTTTCTGTCCCCTCGTTTCACCTTAAGACAGCCCATGTTGTACTGCTTCTCTCACTTATCAGATTAATGTTTATCAACTCTATTGTAAAATAGGTATATACTTTTAATATACGTGTACAGTATAGGTAAACAAAAAAAAAGTGGTGGTAATCGTGGCAACATTTCCATATGTACTTGTATTTACTACTCCATGTTACATGTTAACAGTAGTAATCCAGATGATGCTAATGTTACTTGGCTCAGCCATGTCAATTTTGTTATTATTGTCCACTCTGTATCTGTACTTTTCTGGCTAAATAAACTGTTTCAATATCAATATCAGTGCAGTGCTCATTTCGTATCAGGTAAGTCGAATTAAAAATTAACAATTAAAACTAGGAACAGATCTAATCCACCAGGAATGCATGTGACGTTATAGGTCTACTGTGTAAAGCCCAATATAGAAAGTGCGTGTAAGAGTGATATCTGTATACTGTATAAGCCTATGATGCATTGTTTACAGTTGCAGATTATCTGGTCTGTATTGTTATGATATCGAATCATAAATTATAAGGATAAATGTGCAAAAGTGTGCAGTCTGTACAAGTCCTTGTGCAGCTATCTGTATATTGTATGTAAGCTATACACCTAAATATGTGTCTATATTAGGCCTGTTATTGTTAGTCGGGGCCTATATGTGTATTTCAATTTTGAAGACTAACTCAATTTTTGTGCAAGTCTATGCTATTGAGTGGGGGGGGGTGGGGGGAGGGGACAGGATTTGTACTTTAATATTAAAATGCACGAAAATAAAGAGGAAGCCATAAAACTGCTGCTCATAATATTTGGTCTACACAGTAAATAATGAAAATACTTCTCCTGTAATAGACTATATAAGATATTTAAAATAAAAACAACAAATGACGCTCTCCCTGCCATGCATGTACAGTTAGCTGTCGACAAAATCTTGTGTACACTCACGCACCATAGTTTCGATGCACCCTTTGCCGCTACTCCTGGCTCGAGGTAAGTCGTAGTCAGGGCTGCAAACCGAACGCTCCCTCTTGTATAGTAATGTTAAGTATAGTGATGGTAAATAAAGTTTTGTGAAGTCACTAAAAAAACCTGTATCGTGCATATATTCTCTCAAATATTACATCATGAACTGCAATTCGTACAATACAACGAAGCTTCGAGCTACCACATTGCACCACTGAATGATGAGGAGGGGGGGGGGAGGAGAGAGGGGGGAGGAGAGGGGGGGGAGGAGGAGTGGGGGGAGGAGAGGGGGGAGGAGAGGGGGGGAGGAGAGGGGGGGAGGAGAGGGGAGGGAGAGAGGGGAGGGAGAGGGGGAGTGAGAGGGAGAGGAGAGTGGGGGAGAGTGAGAGTGGGGAGAGTGAGAGTGGGGGGAGTGAGAGTGGGGGGGGAGTGAGAGGGGGGAGGAGAGTGGGGGGAGGAGAGGGGGGGAGGAGAGTGGGGGGGAGGAGAGTGGGGGGGGAGGAGGGGGGAGGAGAGTGGGGGAGGAGAGGGGGAGGGAGAGTGGGGGGAGGAGTGGGGAGGAGAGTGGGGGAGGAGAGTGGGGAGTGAGAGTGGGGGGAGTGAGAGGGGAAGGCAGAGAGGAAGGAGTGGGGGAAGGAGAGTGGGGGAGGAGAGTGGGGGCAGGAGAGTGGGGGGAGTGAGGAGGGGGGGAGAGAGGGGGAGGGAGAGGGGGGGAGGAGAGGGGGAGGAGAGTGGGGGGAGGAGAGGAGGGGAGGAGTGGGGGGGAGGAGAGTGGGGGGGGAGGAGAGGGGGGGAGGGGGAGGGAGGGGGGAGGAGAGTGGGGGAGGAGAAATGTGGGGAGGAGAGGGGAGGAGAGGGGGGGGGAGGAGGGGGGAGGAGAGTGGGGAGGAGGAGTGGGGGGGAGGAGTGGGGGGGAGGAGTGGGGGGAGGAGAGGGGGGGAGGAGATGGGGGGAGGAGAGGGGAGGAGAGAGTGGGGGAGGGGAGGAGGGGGAGGAGAGAGGGGGCGTGAGAGAGGGGGAAGTGAGGAGGGAGAGAGGAGAGGGTAAAGAGGGAGGGGGAAGAGGAGAGGGGAAGAGGAGAGGGGGGAGGAGTGGGGGGGGGAGCAGAGGGAGGGGGGAGGAGGGGGGGGAGGAGAGGGGGGGGAGGGAGAGGGGGGAGGAGAGGGGGGGAGGAGAGTGGGGGAGGAGAGTGGGGAGGAGAGGGGGGGGAGGAGAGGGGGGGAGGGAGGAGGGGGGAGGGAGTGGGGGGAGGAGAGTGGGGGAGGAGGGGGAGGAGGGGGGGGAGGAGGGGGGGAGGGGGTAGGAGGGGAGGAGAGGGGGAGTGAGAGGGGGGGGAGGAGAGGGGGGAGGAGTGGGGAGGAGTGGGGGGAGTGAGAGGGGGGAGGAGAGTGGGGGAGGGAGAGGGGGGGGAGTGGAGGAGGGGAGAGAGGAGGGGAGGAGAGGGGGAGGGAGAGTGGGGGGGAGGGAGAGGGGGGGAGGAGAGGGGGGAGGGGAGGGGGGAAAGGGGAGGGGGGAGGGGGACTGGGGGAGGGGGACTGGGGGAGGAGGGGAGGGGGACTGGGGGGGACTGGGGAGGGGAGGGGGGAGGGGAGGGGGAGGGAGGGGGTGGGGGAGGGGGGGGGCAGGGGAGGGGGGCAGGGGAGGGGGAGGGGAGGGGGAGGGGAGGGGGGAGGGGAGGGGGAGGGGAGGGGAGGAGGGAGGGGGGGAGGGAGGGGGGGAGGGGAGGGGGGAGGAGAGTGGAAGGGGAGGAGGAAGGGGGAGGAGAGGAAGGGGAGGAGAGGGGGGAGGGAAGTGGGGGGAGGAGTGGGGGTAATGAGAGTGGAAGGAGAGGAAGGAGAGGCATGGGGGAAGGAGAGAGGGGGAGTGAGAGGGGGAGGAGGAGTGGGGGAGTGAGAGTGGGGAGAGGAGAGGGGGGAGTGAAAGTGGGGGGAAGGAGAGTGGGGGGAAGGAGAGTGGGGGAAGTGAGTGGGTGGGAAGTGAGAGGGGGGGGAAGTGAGAGTGGGGGGAAGTGAGAGTGGGGGGAAGTGAGAGGGGAGAAGTGAGAGGTGGGTAAAAGTGAGTGGGGGGTGAGAGGGGAGGAGGAGTGGGGGAGGGGAGGAGAGGGGAGTGAGAGGGGGGGAGTGAGAGTGGGGGGAATGAGTGGGGGGCAGGAGAGTAAGGGGGACCGTTTGGTATGAAGCCAAGGTTACGACTTCCATCGAGTCAGGAGTAGGGGTAGAGGGTATACATCGAAACTATGGCGTGAGAGAGTACATAGACCCAAACGTCGTACATGTGTCTTGTGGCCTTAGCGCCGACTGTGTACTAACTACCTTTGCTTTTCATGCACAAAAGTCGGACTTGTCTGAAACTGAGTGACATCAACTGGTTGGACACGGTCACAGTGTACATAATTATACGCCTTTAAATTTTTCATTGTACTATATAAACACTGGGTGAATTAATAAGGTATAAATAAATGTCGGCCATTGCAAGCTGGGCCATTTCCTAATGTCATACCCACTCACTTGGTGACAGAGTAAGGGTGCCACTTTTGTGCGCTTAACCTGAAGTTTTGTTTTGCACTCAAGCTGTGCGCACATCCGCATGAGCCGGCCGGAGTTTATAATGTTGTTGTTAAAATGTTATTTTTGCACTTCAGCAACGAAGGTCTTCAAGCGCTTAGAAAGGTTAGTAGTACACTTGTGCAACAGGGGCAAAAAATAATTAGATATAAATTTATCTTTGTATATAAACATTGAAATGGCCTGTGGAGAGAATCGCTGCACACCGGGTGTTGGGGGAAGCAACACAACGAGTGTAAGCTTCATGTTCAACGAAACCTATGTTCAAGAAAAGTGTGTGTGTGTGTGTGTGTGTGCGTGTGTGTGTGTGTGTGTGTGTGTGTGTGTGTGTGTGTGTGTGTGTGTGTGTGTGTTGTGTGTGTGTGTGTGTTTGTTTTTGTGGGTGTGTGTGTGTGTGTGTGTGTGTGTGTGTGTGTCAGGAACTCATAGTTTGAATAATTATGATATAAATAAATTGAAAATTTCAATTTGCAAAATCCTGGAATCTTGAATCACGAGTCAGGTACATACCTGGAGTTTACGGATGGTCACAGCTTCAAGTTAAAGCTGTCATCAACACAGAAAACTATCAGACGAATTACCTGCCAAAGACCTGCCCAGAACTTGTCAACAATGGAACAAGGAACAGTTGACAAGTGATGAAGAGGATAACATAAATAAGGAAAATATTGGCTGATTTTATTGTATGTGTGTGTGTGTATATATATATATATATATATATATATATATATATATATATATATATATATATATATATATATATATATATATATATATATATATATAAACTAATTAACTATAATCAATAACATACTATAATCACAAGTTTCATTTTTTACCAATGGCAATACAAATAAATTAACTATCAATATTACACTCAAATTCTGATCATTATAACACTCATACCTACACGTCACTCATCTATGTTACAGTAACCGACATTTTCTTGTCACAGTTACCCACGAATCTTTGAGCGATTAGAAAATTTTTACTTTTTATATAATTTCCAAAATAATGTGGTATAGAATAATCCATAGATTGTCTGAATAAAAGAGTTTGAGCCTAACGCGCGCTCTCGCGCACACACACCTCGCCTACTACATTACAATTTACCACAAAAAGTACTCAATCAATCACTCACTCACTCACTCTTGTAGAATAATGTGAACCTAGATTTAATAGTTGTAAATAATAGTGTACCGTAAAATATGCCAAGATACGTGAGTATGTTCAATAAATCAAGAAAAACTCTTATACACCTTATAAATAATTATTTATAAGGTGTATAAGATTTGTATTAACAAAGATTATAATCTATGTTAATACAATAAGTTTTCTTCCTGCCTGGAGATGACTGATCAAATAATAAAATCACTTCACTTTCTTCGTCAAACTCCTGCAGGTAATCACATCTGCTATCAGTGATATCTTTCTATTAATTGTATCTATCTATCTATCATATACCAGTTTCGAGGTGGTGATGCCCTGAAGCAGGCGCAGCAGATGTGTTAGGGATGTAGTCTTAAGGGGATCAATCACCATCATATCATAAGACACTGAGGATGGTAAATACTCCGAGAGACTCCCCGACACACCACCACCCCGGCACAGCACCATCCCATGTCAAGGCACCATCCCATCCCATCACGGCACCATCCCGTCACAGCAACAGGGAAGACCTACTTCAGCAGGGCACACAACAGATACAGCATCACCAGCAGGAGAGACTTGGATGTGCGAGGTATCCAAGTAGCACTGCTGTAAATGCTGTAAGTGTTAGGTCCGCCGCAAGCACTGCCTCCGTCAGGACAGATCCACCAACACTCACTCTCATTGACAGGTGATACGTCCTTCAGTACGGCGTCATTGCTCCTGTGGGAAATACAAGGAGAAATGACCGTCTCCTTCTCATACGACTGGCCATAAGAGCCCGCCAGCGAGTCATTAATATAAGTACAGGAAGGTACTTAATAAGGGGTTATATACAGTACAGGAAGGTACTTAATAAGGGGTTATATACAGTACAGGAAGGTACTTAATAAGGGGTTATATACATGTGGTGTCAACATCACCAAAACCATACCTGTATATGTTCTCACCTGCATGTATTGTGAACATGGATACAAGAATATATACAGAGAAGACTTCAGTTGTATAGGGTGATGACTGTGTATGGTGAATTACAAAGACTGAATAAATAAAAGTACACAAAACGCGAACGCGCACACGCGAACACACGTGTCTACGTATGTGTGTACGTACGTGTGTACGTGTGTGTTTTTAGCTGGGGACATTTCCTATTAGTACTCAGCGTTGTCAACTACCCTCTCTGTGAGGTGTGAGCCCCGAGAGTATCTACTCGTGAATCCGAAGCATTCACCTGGGGGTCGGTGTGTGGGGGGGGGGGGATGAGGAAGGTGTTTGGGGCTAGAGGGATGGGAAAAGGTTAAGGTGTTACTTATGCAGTTACAACATAACCAAGGATATAAATACGTAGAGCAAAACACAAATTATACTTAGAATGTGTTACCGCACATTAGGGTGGTATTCCCAGCTTGTGCTACAGGTCTGAACAATATATGCATATTTATTTATTTATTTATTTATTTTCTTTTTAGGACTCACGTAATCTAGGGGTGATAGGAGGACGGGCTGGAGTCTCAATATGGTCTCCTCTTATGACAGGAGGACTTTTATGACCCAATAAATATCAATTATTAATATAATGTAATTTAAAAAAAAACACGAAGTTAGCCAACATCGTTTACTCTAAATAACATTAATATGTGAATCACAATGATGTGCGTGTGTGGCGACGGGGACAGGCAGAGATAACTGCCGGGAGTCTCTAGTCACAACTCTGCACATGGGCGGCACAGATAAGATGGTTTTTTATACACTGGGATCTCGGCAACATTGCAATCCAGTCCTGTCTACGGGACAGAGCAGCCCTTTCTAGGAGCCACTCTGCTCTCCCCATATGGGGAGAGGGCTAGAAAAGGAGTACTAAACATAGCCTGCCTAAAAAAACAAATTGACTGGGTAACCAGTAAGGTCCTCCTAATTCAGTCGAAAACATAATCACAGATTAAAGCAAAATCAGATTATACAACCTTTTATGGTTACTGCATGGAATGTCAGGACCCTTCTGGATACTGGCACAAATATGCACGTCCTGAAAGAAGAGCCGCCTTTGTAGCAAAAGAGCTGGCTCGGTATAACATCGACAAAGCAGCCATCAGTGAGTCCCAACTCCCAGACGAAGGTCGACTCACAGAACAGGGGTCCGGCTATACCTTGTTCTGGAAATGTAAGCCTGCTGTGGAGAGAAACCGCATTTATGGAGTTGGATATGCCATTCGCCAATCCATCCTACTTAAGCTAACTGAAATGCCTGTTGGGGTCACCGAGCGCCTCATGACGCTCTTGAGTCCCACTGAATTAGTCTACAGTAGTCATTCCTTATTCATTAGTGCATACTTCCCAACACTGGATGCAGAGGATGACATCAAGGCGGCCTTTTATGCCGACCTTGACAGAGTGTCAGCTCCTAGGAGACTTCAATGCCAGAGTTGAAAGAGATGCAGACTCATGACAGGGAGCAATGGGGAGAAAAGGAGTGGGCAAATGTAATCCCAAAAAGCCTACTTCTCCTCAGCAAATTGTTGAACACTCACTTTCACCAACGCCTTGTTTAGGCAGGCCGAAAAGTTCAAGAGTTCTTGGCAACACCCGAGCCATGCGTAGCTCAGACCAATGTGACACAGATCATTGGCTTTTCAAAGCCAAACTCCCCTTCACGTCGCCCTAAGCCGGCGAAGGCAACAAGCCTCCAGAAGAGGTTTTAAGACCAGGCGATTGGATGATCCAGCGGTAGCACATGCTTTCAAAGAGTAGTTCGAAAATGGGCTGATAAGCAACCCAACAAGAAATAACCTAAATCCGAATGCCAAAAGGGGTATTCTGAACGCTGCCATTACAAAAACATTAGAGACCCTCGGCCAGATCGAGAGAAAACACCAGGATTAGGTTAATGAAAATAACCAGGAAATCGACGTACTCATCAATGATGAACGTGCTGTCTTCAAATATTGGCAAAACAACCCTCATGGGTATTTTTGTTTTATTTTTTTATTTTATTTTTTTTTCAGGTTAAGGTGGGGAAAGGATGGAAGGCTTCCTGGGGGCTAAAGGCAAAACCAGACATGAAGGATAGAAAAGTCACGACATGTAGTCGTGGGGGGGAGAGATTGGAGAAAAAAATTTCAGTCTCGGACCAAAGCTGATACCTTCCGCTAGAAGAAAGCGATGGCCCAACGCAAATTTAGCCATTTAAAGAACGAAAGGTGGAAAAATTAAGCGTGTGAAATGCAAAAAAATTGCCGATCAGCACAAGATTCGCGAATTTTTCAGTTCCACTTGTCACGTGCCTGAGCGCTCGGGAACTCGCATGGCGTGAGGCATATGTTCACGCCTACATTTCACACAAGCTATTAACTTGTTAATTGTACTTATTATATTATTATTGTTCTTAGTTACTTAGGTTAATTGTATATTTATGTATGTTATTAATATGCATCATTGTGTTACTCTGTTAAGTCAAATCAAGAGTAGTATTAATTAATTATATAAAATATCTAGCAAATGTCCTGGATCACGTGATATGAGACGCGCTCCTCCACGGCGTGGGCACACTTCCCCAGTAGCGAAAAACCGTGGCATATGGTAGACGTGCCCATTTGTTCTCTAGCCTTGACCCTTGTCTAGTGCCTTGTCCAGTCTTCTGCAATGCCCTAGGGGTATTAGTGACACGTTTAGTTAGGCCTAGGAAGGGATCCTGGTGGTAAGGAATCTCCTGTTTGGTAGGAAATAACTATTTTGTAGGGATTGTTGTATATATATATTTTGTATGTCTATGTAATATAGTTATGTTAAGTAATATTCGTTTGGTCTAACTCCTTAAGGTATATTTTCACCCTTCCGGCATCACTCTTATTTTAATACACAATCACTTATTCCCTTAAATTCTTGTTTGCTAGTCATTACTCCCTTTAGAACATAAATTGAATTAATTAATTATCTTCCCTTTTGTGATTCACTTATTTCAACTTGTTCATACTTATTCAAGTACATTTAGTTGAGTAGGTTTTTGTGGGGATAATTATTGCCGTTTTCCCTATTTGTTCCTTTATTTGATAATAACTTGGGGTAGGTTTCACTCCCCAGGTATAAAGGGTAGTGGGATCGCGACAAGTGGGGGGCCTGTGTCCGGGAGCTAACCACCATTGTTGTGTCATATCAAGTGTTGTTACTCGCCAGGTGTTGTTTCATCGCCGTTATTTTGGATGCGTTGTCAGGCCTATTTATATTGTTCTTCGTTATTATTGGTTACCGGTGAGTTAAATTATCTTGTACCAGGTATTTGGTTAATCCTCATGTGTTTGCAGCGATTGCATTTTTGATATTATTAATTAGCCAGCTAGCATTAGCCGCCACGGCTACTTTTTTTTCGCCACTCGACTTGAGTTCAACATACCGACCTGAAAGCTTTTTTTTTTTGGTTCTGGCATTCAGCTGAAGTACTGAAGGGGCTTACTTGCTGCAGAGGGCAATCCTTGCCATTTATTATAAGTAGAAGGCCTTCCATGAATAAGGGCTTAGGTTAGAAGAGGCTGTCTCAATTAACTTATTGACAATGAAATCACAGCCCACCCAATGGCAATTCAGAGGAAATTGTTATACCAAGCAATTCATTCATGTTGAATTCAAGAGACTGAGGAGCTGGAAACTCAACAACGAGGTTTGGCTCAAGGTAGTATTACATTTCAACATTCAGTGTAGACAAACAATCTCTAAACAGTGTTCCCAAATTTAATGAGGAAGAACCAGACAAATCTTTCTTTTTGAGAAAATTGCCTGACTTAACAAGTGGCCTGTTTCAACCTAGCTCCCAACTTATTTATAGGATCTTCACTGTGTACATTAGATGTGTTGCCCTCTGAGGATCAATGTCGGAGACTATGCCTTTGTTAAGTCTGGTGGCTCTTGAGCGCTTATAACTTGTTCTTGAAGCTCACCAAGCAACAGTTCCAACTGCTGGAAGACTGACAAACAAACATTTGTGGAGTTCTTCAGGTAGAAACAGGTCTTGTCGGAGGTGATTGAAAGTGAGTCTGCCTGCTGCAGAACATGAGCAAGCTTGTTGAACTAATCTCTGCTAGAGGAGGTTAAAAAGTGTATCCCAGGCGACATTCGACACACTTGGATCAGAGAGGATTCTGCACCTGGGCTGATGCTGGTCCAGGCACACCATTTTTCCTTAACTAATAGAAATGTAACCCAGGTCTTATGTTCTCATGTCCCAGTCCTTCACTTTCCATGGCCCACACCAACATCTACACCGTCCCTGCCTCTTGTTGGCACTGACCCGGACCTCAGGTTCTGCATCATCTACCCTGGTGACGGCGGTCCATGTGGACAGGTGGATCTACCTCACTGGTGAGAGAAACTTGCTGCATGCACTGTAAGAACAGGACACGTCATCATGACTGTCTCGTTGAAGAAAAGAAATTCCTCACCAAGGATCCCCTGCTCTTTTGAATATGGTGGCTGAGCCGGGTCTTGAGGAAATTATTGGAGCCCAGTGTCACTGCCCCTCAGTCAGACTGTTGCCCCCGGGATGCTTCATTACGATATCAACCTTGAACCATTTTAAGTTCCCTCTGGTTCCTTAGCTTTTGGATCAATCTAGTCAACCCACTTGTTAAACTCTTGGAGAGACACAGGCCCATAAATTTTATTCTTGTTATTGTGTTGCTGCCCATTCCCTGGATTCATGCCATACTGGTAGCTGCGTTGGTGAACGGTTTGGACTGGTGGGGTCGTGACCTTTACACGGCGGTGTACCTGCAGGTCATCCGTGTTGCCAGGCTGCCGTTAGGAGTAGGAGAAGCCACCCGTTGGAAGGGCTCTGGCTGAGGTAGGGCCGACCTCGTTGGCGACATGATGTTCCCTAATGTTGTGATCTCATCTTGTCCCACTGCCGAGAATAATACTGTGCAGTTAGAAGTAGACTTTCCAGGGTTGTTCCCTGCGTGTGCTGTGACCTGTAGCATGAGCCGCAGTACAGAGGTAGAAGAGACTAGTGAAGTTGATGAAGTTTCCCTCCAGGACTGTGAGAAGTCCGAGGATAATCTTATCCAGCCGGACCATACTGATCTTGGTCTCAGTGAATTTTTTGAGGATTCCCCACAACCAGATAACCTCCAGAGTAGTTCTGATGGAGATAGGAACCCAGATGTCACTAGTTTTGGTTCCTCTCCCATCACTAGGAGTAAGTTTATTGAGCTACAAGCAGGGGATCCTGAGCTAGTAGGTTTTCTCAATAGGTCAGTTACTGAGACAGAAGCTGAGCAAGAATCAAATTGCTACTACACTAGGTCTGGTGTTTTAATGCGGAAGTTCCGTCCCTCCAATTCTCCTGCCAATCAGCCTTGGTTAGTTCATCATCAAGTTGTTATTCCCAAACCTTTGCGGCAGGACGTACTTAGTATCGCTCATGATGGGGTGGGTGGTCATTTAGGAGTTAGGAAGACCTATGCAAAAATTTTATCCCAGTTCTTTTGGCCTAGGATGAAGAAAGACGTCAACTCTTACTGTCGCACTTGCCATGATTGTCAGGTAGCGGGGAAACCGAACTCCAGTGTTAAACCATTCCCTCTGCAGCCTATCCCAGTCATTGAAGAGCCCTTTAGTAAGGTGGTCATAGATTGTGTCGGTCCCTTACCTAAGACCCCTCGTGGTCATCAGTTCTTGCTAACCATTATTGATTGTGCAACCCGTTATCCTGAAGCCATTCCCTTGCGCCGCATCACAGCGAAGAATGTTATCAAAGCCTTAACCCACTTCTTCACTCAAGTAGGCCTTCCTACAGTGGTGCAGTCAGATCAGGGTTCCAATTTTACTTCCCGGTTGTTTAATCAGGTAATGCAAACCCTGGGAGTCCGGCAGTTGAGGTCTTCGGCCTATCACCCTCAGTCACAGGGGGTGGTAGAGAGATTTCACCAGACACTAAAACTCATGTTGCGCACCATCTGTCTGGAGACTGGGAAGGATTGGGACGAGGGAGTTGACCTGCTTTTGTTTGCTGTTCGAGACAGTAAACAAGAGTCGCTAGGATTTTCGCCCTTCCAGCTCGTCTATGGACACGAGGCGCGAGGGCCTCTTAAGGTGTTAAAAGAGTGTTGGTTGAGTGATCAGAGCGCGACGCCCTTAGCTTCATATGTGGTCCAATTCAAGGAGAAGTTGCGTCTGGCTGTAGAACTTGCCCAGTCCAACTTAAGGTGTGCTCAGGTGAAAATGAAACTGCATTTTGATAAGGCCCATCAGGCAAAACCTAGACAATTCCAAGTGGGGGAGCAGGTGTTGGCCTTCCTGCCCTTACATGATCACCCTTTTAAATCCAAATACAGTGGTCCATATGAAGTACTAGAAAAACAGGGGTCCGTGAATTATGTGATTAGCACCCCTGAACGGCGTAAGAAAAAACGCCTTATCCATGTCAATCTTTTAAAGTCATATCATGTTCGTAACGAAACCCTGGGAAAAGCAGTTGCTTGTGTTGATCAATCCTTGCCAAATTGTATCATTGTGCCAGAGTGTAAGGATTATAAAGATCAGTGTTTTTCTGAAATAATGAATGGGTCAAGTGTAAAAGTGGAAAACTCGACTATCTTGGAGGACCCCAGTGCTAAGTTGTGCCATCTCTCTAGTGACCAAGCCAATAATATAAAGTCTCTATTACAGGAGTATCTTATTATAGTTGGTGATTACCCACTCTCTTGTTCAGTGCTGGAGCATGACGTTGAGACCAGGGGAGCCAAGCCAATCCGACAGCGTCCCTACCGTCTTAATGCCTTCAAGCGGGAGTGTGTGCGAGCCGAGGTACAGCGTCTTCAAGAGCTAGGCCTCGTCGAACCCAGCATCAGTCCATGGGCATCCGCTGTTGTTCTAGTTCCAAAGCCGAATGGGTCAATGCGGCTGTGTGGATTATCGCAAGGTGATTGCTGTCACTGAACCCGATGGTTATCCCTTGCCACGCATCGACGACGTGATCGACGATCTTGGACAGGCAAGGTACGTGACCAAGTTGGATCTCCTCCAGGGCTACTACCAGATAAGACTGACTGAACGCTCCAGGGCCATCTCTGCTTTTGTCACTCCTGAGGGGTTGTACCAATTCACAGTCCTTCCGTTTGGTATGCGGAACGCCCCTGCAACCTTTCAACGCCTCATGAATTTCATCACGTCTGGTCTGGAAGGTGTCCGCTGTTACCTAGACGACCTTATCGTCTTCAGCAGTTCCTGGGAAGATCACACGAGTCGTCTACAAGCCCTCTTCTCCGTACTGGCTGCAAGCAAGCTGACGGTGAACCTCATCAAAACTGAGTTCGGCCATGCCCACGTCACTTTCTTGGGGCATGTGGTCGGACAAGGGGAAGTCCAGCCTATAGCAGCCAAAATTGAGGCAATTCAACATTATCCAGTGCCAGGCGATAAGAAGTGTGTGATGAGGTTGCTGGGTATGGCGGGGTACTACCGCCGTTTTTGTCCAAACTTCTCCTCCGTTGCCTCTCCCATGACTGACCTGCTGAGTGGCAAGAAAACCTTCAAGTGGACTTCGGCTTGCCAGGAATCTTTTGAGAATCTGAAATCCCTGCTGGCAAATGCTCCTGTACTACTTGCACCTGACCTCCAGAAACAGTTCACTCTCCATGTCGACGCCAGTGGTGCTGTGCTTCAACAAGAGGGTGAGAGTGATCAAGTGCTTCATCCGCTGTGCTATTTTTCTAGAAAATTTAACAAATATCAAAGAAACTATGCCACCATTGAAAAGGAGGCTTTATCACTGATCATGGCACTAGAAAACTTCAAAGTATATATTGGCAGCACTGCTTATCCCGTTCAAGTGTTCACTGATCATAACCCACTTACTTTTGTTGACAAGATGAAACATACCAACCAAAGACTTTTGAGGTGGGCTCTATCACTTCAGCCCTATAACTTGAACATTTCCCATATCCGCGGAAAAGAGAACGTGTTGGCTGATGCACTTTCTCGAGTCTGATTATTTAGAAACTATGTCTATATGCAAATTATTTTTTGTTTTATTGTCATTGAGTACCTTGTGTTTATATTATGAATTATTTTGCTTCATATTGATTTAAACTGATTGTGTTAGTTATTACTTTCACTGTGTAGCTGTATATCCATTTTCGCTTCCAGTTAGTTGTAAGCTCACTTTTTTGGGGGAGGTGTCACGTGCCTGAGCGCTCGGGAACTCGCATAGCGTGAGGCAGATGTTCACGCCTACATTTCACACAAGCTACTAACTTGTTAATTGTACTTATTATATTATTATTGTTCTTAGTTACTTAGGTTAATTGTATATTTATGTATGTTATTAATATGCATCATTGTGTTACTCTGTTAAGTCAAATCAAGAGTAGTATTAATTAATTATGTAAAATATCTAGCAAATGTCCTGGATCATGTGATTCGAGACGCGCTCCTCCACCGCGTGGGCACGCTTCCCCAGTAGCGAAAAACCATGACATATGGTAGACGTGTCCATTCGTTCTCTAGCCTTGACCCTTGTCTAGTGCCTTGTCCAGTCTTCTGCAATGCCCTAGGGGTATCAGGTATTAGTGACACGTTTAGTTAGGCCTAGGAAGGGATCCTGGTGGTAAGGAATCTCCTGTTTGGTAGGAAATAACTATTTTGTAGGGATTGTTGTATATATATATATTTTGTATGTCTATGTAATATAGTTATGTTAAGTAATAATCGTTTGGTCTAACTCCTTACGGTATATTTTCACCCTTCCGGCATCACTCTTATTTTAATATACAATCACTTATTCCCTTAAATTCTTGTTTGCTAGTCATTACTCCCTTTAGAACATAAATTGAATTAATTAATTATCTTCCCTTTTGTGATTCACTTATTTCAACTGTTCTTACTTATTCAAGTACATTTAGTTGAGTAGGTTTTTGTGGGGATAATTATTGCCGTGTTCCCTATTTGTTCCTTTATTTGATAATAACTTGGGGTAGGTTTCACTCCCCAGGTATATAGGGTAGTGGGATCGCGACACACTAAACTAAAGCAATGTATGACCCAACTACTCATGGCGCAGCCCCCCTCTGCTGATCCGACGGTAACTCCCTAATTAAAGACGAAGAAGACATCCATCAGTAAGCGCTGGAAAGAGTACTACCATTCCCTGCTCAACCGAAACACCGATGTGGATGTCCTTACTACCCAGCAGCTCCCACAGCCGACCCACCTCAGCTATCCCCCATCCCTGGATGAGGTAGCTGCTGCCATCAAACAGATGAAAAAGTAACAAAGACTCAGGGCCTGATGTAATCTCAGCCGGGGTGTATAAAGCAGGACCTCTGCTTACCAGCCGTCTCCATTCTCTTCTGAAGAATATGTGGGAGTAGGAGGAATTCCCCTAAGATCTTAAAAGACGCCTCCATCGTCAATATTTATTAGAACAAAGGAGACTGGTCAGACTATGGTAGCTACCGCGGATCTCGCTGCTCTCCGTACTGGCAAGATTATCGCCTGAGTCCTCCTAAACAGACTTCTTCCTGAGGCGGAAAACTTCCTCCCATAATCTCAATGTGGCTTTAGACCATCACGTAGCACCACTGACATGATCTTTGCTGCCCGTCAGATGCAGGAAAAGTGCCTTCATCAACCTATCCAAGGCCTTCGACTCGGTCAACAGAGAAGCCGTTTTGGCTGCCCACCAAAATTCATCGCTATTGTGAGGCAACTCCACGATGGCATGAACGGCAGTGTCCTGTGCAATGGCACCCAGTCTGAGTTCTTCCCTAGCCAAACAGGGGTAAAACAAGGATTTGTACTGGCAAAAACTCTTTCCCATTTTCTTGGATGCCTTCCTTACTCGTGCCAGTTCCAATTTAGGCGACGGGGTGGACATCCAGTTCCGGATGAAGGGAGTTTTCAACATAAGACGACTCCAGGAAGGAACAAAGATGCCGGACGCTTTCATCGCTGAACTTCAGTACGCAGACGATCTGGCTCTCGTTGCTCACACTGAATTAACGGTACTACCCTCTCTAATGTTGCCCAATTTCGGTACCTTTGCTCTCACCTATCCACCATCACGAACATCGATGAAGACATCCAACATCAAATCAGATGTGCATCTCAAGCCTTTGGCAGATTTCACAACCATGTCTTCAGCTGTAGGGAGCTTATATTATCTACAAAGCTGCAAGTATATCAATCAGTGGTCCTCCCCACCTTGCTGTATGGCACCTCAAGGCACTTTAGAACTTTCAACTACGTAGACTACGTTCCATCGTCTGGGTTCACTGGGAAGACAAAAGAACAAATGCCAGTATTCTCGATAACACCAACTGTAGGAGCATCGAGGTTGCCATTATCCGTGAACAACTGCATTGGACTGGCCATGTTACCCGCATGGACGACAGTAGACTGTCAAAGCAGCTACTTTACAGTCACCTAACGAATGGTTAACGTAATGCTGGCGGGCAACTGAAAAGGTATAAGGATAGTCTTAAGACATACCTGAAAAAGTGCCAAATCGACCCCCTCACCTGGGAGACGATCACTCCACATTGTAACGCTTGGAGGAGCACCACACGAGAAGGTGTTAATACTTTCGAGTTTGACCGACTGCAGACCATCCCCAGCGCCGAGGACGTTACCGCCGCCCCTCCCGCACTAGATGTAGCCCTCCGCACATGCAACATCTGCGGGTGGCCCTGCCGGTCTCATATCGGCATCTCGAGTCACCTTAGAGCTCACCAACGAAGGTGACATCCTTAAAAGGTCATATCATTGTATCATCGCCAGATGATCGTCATACTCGATTCCGAGTGACAGCAAAGTAGTAGTAGTAGTGTAGTACATGTGTGTTCACAAACAAATAAACTTCCTCTCATCACACACAAGCACCACATACCCCGAGACGTCACCAACAGCGGTTATATACCACAGTAACAAAGCCAACAACTAACTTTAAAACGAAAGCCTTAATTAAAAATTACAGTACAGGTAAGCTGGTAAAATTATCAGACAGGTGATACGTTAAAATTATATCAGTGGGTCCCATAGACATGACAGTCCATTTGGAACAGTGTGGCCGGCACCATTGTTGACCACCTTCATTTCCCCAGTCGTTAAGTTAGGTACCCATTTTCAGCTGGGTTGACAAAGTGTGCCAGGGTCGAACCACCGACAGGAGACGAGTGCTGTATCCACTCAGCAGCCGCACTCCTTGCACCTTAAATAAGCTTAAAGGTGTGCCTAGAATCTGCTAGATATGGTAAAGGGACGTAACTAATGCTTGCCAGATATGATTTGAAGTGTACATTTACCAACAAAAGTCTTGTCGCCTCACCTGCATTTTCATGAACCCAGATCTTCAGAGACCTCACAGGTCTCTGAAGATCTGGGTTCATGAAAAGGCAGGTGATGCAGCAAAAATTTATTTTTTTTATTGGCGAGTGTACCTACCATTACTAAATGTGATTGGGAATGCAGTTAAAATTACTAGATGTGATTGGAAATGCACCTAAAATTATTAGATGATTGAGAATGCACCTAAAATTATTAAAAGGTGATTGGATATGTACCTACAATTATTAGAAGTGACTGGAAATACGCCTAAAATTAATAAATGACAGGGAATGCACTCGTATATAAAACTTAACATAACTCAACCCGCCACCCCCCACACACACCGACCCTCGTGATCCCCAAGACCAACTCTCCCCTACACTCATAAGTCCTCCAAATATGATTGGAAATATACTTAAAGCATTACAAATCAACACTACTAACCCACACGAACAAAACAAGCTGCTTTCACTTTGTGTATTCTGGTATTGCACTATGGTGAGGTGGTTGTCAGGGGAGACGGTTCTGCAGTGCTGTGCGCAGGCGTTGACAGACCTGTTGGGCTCCTTCAAGTAGGTCACGTTATACGTCCTCTTTATATCAACCACCTGGAAACATCCAACAGACTCGAGGTTGTGAGAGACAGTTACCGCACGGTCAAGCTCGTACACACTAACGGCATTAGGACCTCCACACTGCTGCTTGCCGTCGGGGCACAGCCGACACGCGAAGAAACCGTTCATGACGTAGTCCTCGCTAGTGATGGCAGAGCGGTCGCCACAACCACATACGAGCCGTTCGTTCATTTCGATCATTTTGGTGAAGACGAGTTGGGTGGATGGCCGCAGCTGTAAACAGAGGGTTCCGCATGCGGCGGCCGACCTCTCAGGAAGGTCCCAATGGTGGATCTCAAGGTGGTTGAAATTAATGGGCCCAGGTTTGTCGCTGTAGCAATACAGAGGCTTGAGACAACATGAGTTTAACCCTGAGGCGCTGCTGCAGTGTGCAGACTCGCCTGATACACGAGTGTTGTGTCCAGTTTGTTGGAGTTGAAGAGGAACTGTTGCTTTGTGTTTACCCGAAGTCTTGATGTTACTTGTCAGGTTCTTGTTACTCGAATACACAAATGGTAGAGGAAATAGTTTACCCAATATTGATGCAACATTTTCTTTACCAAAATGAACGTTTTCTTCCATGATAATTGGAGAGACTTGTGTGTTAACAGAGTAATTTACCAAGCTATGCAGTTCTTCAGGGAGGTTAAACCGTATTCCCTGTAGCCTCTCCTTCACAAACTCGGGTACAGGAATAGCATCGAGAGCCTGAGGTCCTGAGGATGTTGGAGAATAGTCCTCTTCACCACAGACACTGTCAACATCCAGCAAGACAAAAACCAAAAAGAATAAACAACTCGCTTTCAGGTCCATCTTCAATCCTTTACGGTCAGGGAGTCGAGGCAGCTGGGACTGAACCGCCTTAAAACAACACAAAAACTGAGGCACTAAACGCTTACTACCATTATCACCTGGAGTGGTTTATAGACGTCATAAATCCTTTGATAATAATCCGGAAATTCCTGTTGCGTAATTTCACGTTTTCTTAACCTATTACGTCTTCACTCTCAGGTTTCTCTCTTATTTTCTTGTCAGACAAAACACTTAAATAACCTCAGAATTCGTCAGTGTTTTTTCCATTTCATCCTCAGCTCTACTCCTTAGATGTGATGTATACGATGAAGGTAACAACGCCACACTCACTCAGATTAGATAACACACAAGCTTCCCTTATCAGATGGCGTCACATGTAATCTCCGAAATTTATTTTATCAGGTGTGACTCAGTCCAACAGACCAGTGTTTGGGCTGACACTGACAACCATCTACTAACTATAGCGTCTGGGCTGACACTTTCACCACCACATATAAAATGAGACCAGGAGCAGTGTTGTGGTTCACGTTTCTACTTGCCGTCCACCACCTTCGAGGAGTAGCCGCCTGGCGCCTCAACTACCTCGCTTGTTACAATGAAGACTACCTCGACTACGCCCACCTGGAGATTTTTTTCCTTGATCTAGAGGAGAGATCCGCCACCGAGTGTGCCAGACACTGCCTGCAGCAGCGTCCCTCAACACAGCTGGTGATGGCCAAGATGATCCAACAGAACGAGCGGCTGGTGTGTGGTTGTGGCGACGAGGCTGCTTTGGGCAACAAAACAGGCTCAGTAGACGACTTCTTCCGCTGTCAAATTTGTCCCGAAGGTCACCAGAAGTGTGGAGGCACCGGCACCACCAGTATCTACCAGCTGGACTACAACAACCACACAACACCCACCACAACGGAAGCACCAACAACAACCACAGACTCAACCACGATATCAACCACAACACCCTCAGAAGACCCCGTTGTTGTGTATGTAGGGTGTTACAGGGAGGAGGGAATCAACACCACATTCATCACGCCTCTGTACCTGCGGCGATGGGATGGTGACGCCCTACAGTGTTTCAGGAACTGCACTAATGAGTACCCTCACCTGGACTACTACTTCTTAACACTAGTGAACGAGAACGAGTACTGCGCGTGTGGGTAAGTAACATTTCCGTAGTGGATATTATAGCGTCAAGTGAAGATTAGCCCCCCCCCCCAACACAACTTATCTAGCCTGATGAAGAAATACCCTGTTGCTACTTGGCGGGATGACTGGTTATGGTAGGTCAGGTTAAGTTGGGTGAAGTTAGGTTAGGCTAGATTCGTGTAGATTAGATTAGGTTATACTAATGTGTGATTGGGTTAAGTTAGGTTTGGGTAGATAAGGTAAGGTTAGATTAGGTAAGGTCAGAGTGGCGTTAGGTTAGGTTTAGTCAAGTAAGGTTTGGTTATCGTTAAGGTGGTTAATATTATGGTGAAATAAGCTGAGGTGTCTAGTCTTTACTCGTTCCTTTATATATTTCACCAGCGGTCCTCAGCTGCCGCTACACACTGGCCTCATGTTAGTGCCTTTGGTGGTAACTTATATACGTAACTCTTATTGCCACCTCACTTCACACTGGTATAAATACAGAACAACACACTTACTTACACTTTAATAATAAACAGCAGAGATTTACTTACACTGAACACTTAGCACCATTTAATGACACTTATATTCAGTGTCAAAAGACCTACTTGAAAAAAACAGATCACACAAACGAAAAATTTACTATATTGAAATTTTTAAAATTCGAAGATATTAACACCTACTGCTGTGCCCTCTTTGTTTACAAATCTATCAATCACTTGCTTGACAATAATTACTTCCAGTTCCGGAATAATCAGAGATACAACTTAAGGCACCCAGAGCTACTAAGACCACCCCCCATGCGCTCCTCTCAGTCCCAGACCTCCATAAAATATCATGGTGTGAAGGTGTGGAACAACTTACCCCCACCCATCCGAGCAAAGACTACGCTCCCTTCCTTTAAACCATCTCTAAAAAAATATCTATTGTCGAAGTATTAATATTTCTTGTAACACCTACTATATTTACAGTACTTGCTTTTATTGTACCACCAACTCCGTTTTATCGGAAATTATCATGTAAATAAATAAGTAATTACCATTGCAATACACATAATTGCCAACTAGACATAATCCTGAAAGCTCTGTCCTCTTGTTCAACCTTATTACTGTACAACCCAGGTTGTTTTTAAATTCCACTCTAATTTATGTATATGTATATATATCTTGATAAAATCACACGGGAAAAGGGAAACAACGGGGATTAACAAGGGTAAAATGGAAGATGTTCTGAAGCTCAGTAATAACGAAATAACTAGAACAAATGGCTTTAAATTAGATAAATTCCGATTCAGAAAGGATATAGGCAAGCACTGGTTTGGTAATAGAGTTGTGGATATGTGGAATAGGCTACCGAGTGCTATAGTAGGATCGGGGACGCTAGGGAGCTTCAAGACGAAGTTGGATAGGCACATGGAAGTGCTGGGATGGGTGTGAAAGGGATCTGCCCTGTATGGGCCAGTCGGCCTCCTGCAGTATCCCACTTTCCTATGTTCTTATGTAACATTATGAGATGTACTTATTACTACCAAGCTATTGTACTATTACAGATGATACTAAATGTTACATAATACTTCCTTGAGATAAATGTATAGTATATATCAGGTGCCTCAAAGAGAGCTCAGGTTCTCAACTGGCTCAGCCATGTTAATATTGTTATTATTATCCACTCTGTATCTGTATTTTTCTGGCTAAATAAACTGTTACAATTCAATTCACTATGTAAATAAGAATTACTTCACTAATCCACAGAAAAAAAATGTAGTCTCACGTCAAATTTCTTTTCGACAATCGTAGGTGTCAGTCGATACGATAATGAAGCCTTAGCATTCTATCTATATAATAATTAACGGTTGGTTGAAAGAATACGGCAGCAAAAAGGATGACAATGTACAATAAACAGAGACGATGAAAGTTACATATATGTGGAGTGGGTCACTTGATTGGCAAATAATATACAAGTGAAATTAGTGGTACATATATAATAACAAGGGAAGAGAGACATTTAACAGAGAATTTCAGCACCGTTACAATACAAGAATGAGGTGGGTGGGTGGGCCAAACACTGGTCAAGAAACAGACTACACACAATGCTCTTCTCAAAAGTGAGAATATAAATTCACAAAATGTCCATTTTTAAGAAAGTTTATCCTTAAATGACTTAAAAGCTGACATCATTCCTTAAATCCTTCTTTCAGGAGTGAGGAGGCCTTGAGGACGTTGAAGAAAGAGGGGGCCCAGGAACAGTGTAGACAAGTAGGAGGAGAGGGCCAGCACCTCTACTTTGGGGGACTTCACTCCTACGCCGTCTACAAGAGCAGTAGTTGGGCGGTGCATGTAACCCCCTCCTCTTTACTGCTGCTGTGTCTGTTGCGGCCCCTGCTAACGATGTAGAGTCTGTTGCGGCCCCTGCTAACGATGTAGAGTCTGTTGCGGCCCCTGCTAACGATGTAGAGTCTGTTGCGGCCCCTGCTACGAGAGTCTGTTGCGGCCCCTGCTGACGATGTAGAGTCTGTTGCGGCCCCTGCTGACGATGTAGAGTCTGTTGCGGCCCCTGCTGACGATGTAGAGTCTGTTGCGGCCCCTGCTGACGATGTAGAGTCTGTTGCGGCCCCTGCTGACGATGCAGAATCTGCTCCAACTCCCCACCCCTCTTTCCAATGGCACCCAATCACTTCGCCCTTCTCCCTGCACCCCCCATCTTAAAGACAAGTTAACATCATTACCATAACTTTCATAACCATAACGTGTTCAACTTTTAATCGTCCTCCCGGTAAACATGGAAAATGTGTTCATTTATAATCACAAGTTTTTATAAAGTTAAATAAAAACGGTTTTAAGCCTTTTAATACGATCCTTTGTAGCCTCTGCCTTTGTTAAACGTATTATTATTATTATTACTTTGGGTCTCGTCAAAGAAAAACACCTAACAGTTGAGTGATATATTGTATAATTAAAAAAAAATATCTCTTTGTTCATTATACACAAAGCCTTTCAGTGAATTATGGTAGAGTTCAAAGCTTCGAAACAAGTAACACCGTTCGAATTAGAGACCCTCACTACCAAACATAACAGGTTTCCCAGACTCTGGTTTCCCCATGTACTAACACTGGATAGAGCACCGCCTGAACGGCTGGTAAACTGATAACGAAGTGGTGAAAATTAGTTTAAGAAATCATTGTTCTTAACGACATAATAATTTAATAACAAAACTGTAAGACAATTATCGGGTATGAAATGTAACATAAGGTACTACTGTATACCGTGTTTATATAACTTATATGTGGAAGTGTGAGATTTATTTATATTTTACGTACAGTACACCCACGTACAGTGAGAGAGTGAAGTGGAACTTTGGAAAGGGGTCGCCAGTGACACCATTCACTGTGTTTGGGTAGTCACGTTTCATTATACTTTGGCCAAACCTGGGAACATACTTCATTCTCTCACTGTACATAAAAATGCAGTACCATTTATACGGTACAACACTTATGATTAAGAGACGCTGGCAATACCGTAAAGTACCGGTCCCATAGATGACGACGTTGTGGCCCGGCTCCAGCCTGTGAGAAGTGTACTGTACGCTAAGCCTGCCCTGACGCTGTGCAACTACGGGGGACATAGTTTCTCAAGCACGAGGAATTCACCAGCTTGAAATTCTCGCAACGGGAAATAAGTGACTTACAAGCAAAGTTGAACGGCATTGACAGCAACATAAGTAAATTTGCTGATGACACTAAAATAGGACGTGTTATCAAATCTGACGAGGACTCGGCAAAACTACAGGAAGATCTAAACAAATTTTTCGAATGGTCTGAAAAATGGCAGATGAAATTCAACGTCGACAAATGTAAAGTACTCAGTATAGGAGATGTAAACAGGGAAACCAGATACCAGATGAACAATGATGCCATAGAGAAATGCGACTGCGAGAGCGATTTAGGAGTAATGATAAGCAGGAACCTTAAGCCAAGTAAACAATGTGTTTTTGCTCGTAACAAGGCTAATAAAGTACTTGGGTTCATACAAAGGAGTGTTAGTTACAAGACTAGCGAGGTCATCCTAAAACTGTATCTTGCTCTTGTGAGACCACACCTGGATTACGCAGTTCAGTTCTGGTCACCGTATTACAGAATGGACATAGAATCCTTGGAAAGAATTCAGAGGAGAATGACAAGACTAATCCCGGGCATTAGGAACCTTGAGTATAGAGACAGGTTAAAGCATCTTAATTTGCACTCCCTTGAGAGACGTAGAGCGAGGGGCGACCTGATAGAGGTGTATAAGTGGAAGGCAGGGCTAAACAAAGGGGACATTACAAAGGTACTCAAACTATCCAACCAGGAGCGAACTCGTAACAATGGTTTTAAATTAGACAAATTTAGATTTAGGCGTGAAATAGGTAAACACTGGTTTGGAAACAGAGTAGTGGATGAATGGAACAAGTTACCAAATATCATCATTAACTCGAATACGCCGAATAGCTTCAAACATAGGTTGGATGCTCATATGAGCAATAGGGGTTGGGTGTAAACGGGACTGCCCAGTATGGGCCAATAGGCCCACTGCAGTTTCCTCCATTCTTATGTTCTTATGTAAACAAAGCTTGCGTGAGGGGGTTTAAGTTGGAGGCAGCAGCAACTCGCCTGGACGCAGCGAGGAGGTGGGAGGACGGAGTCAGGTGAGCGTCAGGTCAAGCGTGAGGTGCATGTTGGGTTGGGCAATGGTTTCTCAGTACTTGGTCGGCTTGATTGTGTGTGTTGTTTTCTTGTTTGGAGGAAATTGTCTTGGTCCTGGTCTTCTGTCTTGGTATTCTTGTTAGCTTGAAGTTGATTTTCTTCTTACTCTCCTCCTCCTCTTGCTCTCATAAAGTGTCCATTCATTCGTGTTTGGGTCTTGTTCTTCGTCTTCATCGTGTCTTAGGTTTTCGTAAGTGTGGATGAAGTCGGAGAGGGTGAGGTTGACCACGTGGGCTTCTGCTCCTGGGGCCTCGTGGTGTTCTTGATTCTTTGTGACGTGTGTCTTTTCTTGATTTTTCTTTTCTTCTGGCTTTTTCTTGTCTTGGGCGCATACAGCAAGGAGGGCCTCTTTGTAGCTCAGTTTCTTGTCAAGTCGAGCCTTGGCTATCCTGCATTCCTCCTTCCATTTGGGGCAGGTCCGATCGGCGGAGGAGTGTGGGCCGCCACAGGCAGCGCATTTTTTCACCGTGTTAGGGCAGACGGTGTAGCGGTGTCCGGGGCTGCCGCACAGGGAGCAGGTGTCCTCCTGCGCCTCACACTTGTTGACAGTGTGTCCGTAGTCCTGGCATTTGTAGCAGCGTTTCGGTCTGCAGTAGGGCTTGACTGGCACAGTTACCCACGCCAGTTGAGCCTCCTTGGGTAGGGCTGCATGGTGTCCGATGAGGGCAGTGGTGTCGGACAGCTTCTTGACAACTTGGAGTTGTCCCTCGAGGAGTTCGCTCAGTTCTGCTTGGTCCACGTGGGCAATTTCGGCGTGGGAGATTACTCCCAGCTTCAGGTTGTCCCATTTGTAGGCAATCATCTTTATTGGGATGCCGTTGATGTCGGGGATCTCCGCGAATTGTACGGGCATACCCTTCTCAGCGAAGGTGATCTTGATGTCGCGTACAGCCATACATACATAAAATGCTAGTGACAGGGGGGGAAGGAGGTTCAGGGGAAGGATAAAGGGAGGATTGAAGTGAATTTTAGGAGGAAAGAATAGGTGCAGTGGCTAAACACCGCTTGCGTGAGGGAGTTTAAGTTGGAGGCAGCAGCAACTCGCCTGCACGCGGCGAGGAGGCGGCAGGACAGAGTCAGGTTAGCGTCAGGTGCGTGTTGGGTTGGACCATGGTTTCTCAGTGCCTGGGTTTTCTTTTCTTGGTTTTTCTTTTCTACTGGTTTTTTCTTGTCTTGGGAGCGTACAGCAAGGAGGGCCTCTTTGTAGCTCAGTTTCTTGTCGAGTCGAGCCTTGGCTATCCTGCATTCCTCCTTCCATTTGGGGCAGGTCCGATTGGCGGAGGAGTGTGGGCCGCCACAGGCAGCGCACTTTTTTACTGTGTTGGGGCAGACGGTGTAGCGGTGTCCGGGGTTGCCACACAGGAAGCAGGTGTCCTCCTGCGCCTCACACTTGTTGACAGTGTGTCCGAAGTGCTGGCATTTGTAACAGCGTTTCGGTCTGCAGTAGGGCTTGACTGGCACAGTTACCCACCTTGGGTAAGGTTGTATGGTGTCCGATGAGGGCAGTGGTGTGGGACAGCTTCTTCACAACTTGGAGTTGCCCCTTGAGGAGCTCACTCAGCTCTGCTTGGTCCACGTGGGCAATTTCGGTATGGGAAATTACTCCCAGCTTCAGGTTGTCCCACTTGTAGGCAATCATTTTGAATGGAATGCCGTTGATGTCTGGGATCTCCAATTTCCTCGCTTTTCTTCTTGCACAATCCACCAACCCCAAGTCCCTCCAAATTCCACCATTATTCTTCAAGTCCAGTTCCTGCACCACCAATCTAAGCACCTGCATCAAGATTTCTTCATACTTTACTTCACCCATCGATCGATCGGCCAGCCAGCCTTCGCCGTGAACGGACCTCTCTTCAGACCCCTCACCGCCAAAGCAGCCAGACTTCTTTCTACTGTTGACGACCGGACCACAACTCGACCTCTCTGTCTACCACTGGACTTCCCAGAAACCCTGTTTGGGGCAACACCCCTTGTGGGCCTCCACCTTTGGAAAACGACCACGACTGTCACCGGACTACCTCACGAGCGTTCAGGATTGTTAACCCTAATTAGCCCTCCCCACGGGTAGAGTGAGTGACCCACACTCCCGCTGGAAGGCAGCTATTGATTGGCAGTACTGACGTGGTTTGGGGTCTTTCTCTCTTACTAAAATCCTTCCTTGCTAACCCTGGCCGAGGCACCTACTTTATTTAAGTATTCGTGCTAGAGCCCCTACAGTGGCGCACACCTCACAGCTGAGTGGGATTGTGTGTGTTCATTGGGGGTCGGGGAAAAACAGGCCGATCCCATAGTGACGACTGTGATCGTGCACTCACTCCACTGTGCGGGGGTTGTCTTTTGTAAAATCAAAGAAGGGCCTCCAATAACCTTCTACATGCACAGTGGCAGTAAATATAAGAATAAAGGTAAAAGATAAGAACAAACCTATTGATAAATCTAGGCTAATTACCCTCGCATATGTGGAACTAGGTGTGCCCTTCAATTGGGTACTCAACCTGAACGAAGGGTTTAAAGTCATTTGCCGAAATGAAAATGATGCAGACAAATTACTAACCTCTAAGGCGAAACAAATCCTTGATAAGAATGGATTAATCGTGGTCATGCCTCCCGAGCTAAGAGCCAGGAGATCTGTTTTCGTAACGAAACTAGATTCTCAAGTAGGAGGGCGAACGGCAGACTCTCTGAAGGCAGACATTGAAAATAACAACGAAGGACTTAAAGTGGAAGAAATAATTAAGATAAAAGACTACACGCACGTAATGAAGATTTGTTTCGAAGAATCGGCTATGGCAGACAAGGTCCTCCAGAGCGGGTTTTTGGCGTGCAACATGTCAATATCCCCTCATCAAATCAAAAAGGAAAAATATAACCGTCTTCTGACATGTTTCACATGTTATAAATATGAAGAGCATACCACAAGAGACTGCCCTGAAAAGGAAAAGAAATTCTGCTCCAACTGTGCAGAGGAAGGACACGTTTACACACACTGCAACAACACCACCAAAGGCTGCATAAACTGCAAAAGGAACGGGGACGTGTACCACACCCACCCAACCATAGCCATGTCCTGCCCCATCAAAAAGACCCTCATCAAATACAAGCAAGAGCAGGAAGACCAAAGAGGCCGTGAAAGAGGCAACAAAGCCAACCACTGACACCATAATCAAACTAAGTGACACTGATCATTTCAAGGTAATGGTGAGCATGCTACATGCTCACCTTCATAATATCATAGCCCCAGGATCATATGCCGACGAACTTAATAGGATGCTTGAAATAAACAACATGCCACAAATGAACTTTCCTGAAAACCCAAACTCAGCAAACTTGCTACACTCCACCAGCACCCCCGAGCTTACAAAACACTACAGACAACGATTATCCACGCCCAAGGACACAACATCATCAACAGACTAGGATAACATACTGGAAAAAGCGGAACAACTTGGAGATTTGAATGAGAGGGCGAGAGACCCAAGACTGACACAAGGAACAGGAGCGAAAAGGAAATCAGCGGCCAAGAACAATGAAATGGAAATCTACTTCCCAACAACAACTGCCCCCCCCCCACCCCCTAGTGCCTGAAGAAGCAGGTGATATAGGACTAAGGTTTTATCAAACCTCAAGAATACCATACCCACCACACAGAAAACCAACTGGAAAATTAATTGAAAACTTAGTAACGGCTAACGAAATAGTTTGGCAATACACAGACGAACGGTATGACAAAGAAACGGTATGGAACATGATTAAAAATGACCAAATAAAATTCGGCACAAAAGACTTTATTGTAATCACGGCAGCTGAACTCAAAAGGAAATCATCTGGACTCAAAGAAATGAGATCACCCCCTCAACTTCAACCTGAAAACACTTAAAATCCTACAACACAATGTCCGTGATTGGCATACATGCAAAACATCGCTTTGTAACATATATAATGAAAACAACCCAGATATAATACTGATAAGTGTGCACGGCGAACCCGAGAACACCAAAATCAAAATATTTAACTACGACACTCACCAATCGAACAAAAGTGGAGGAAAACATGACGGAGTTGCCGTTGCGGTGAAAAAAGGTATCAAACACATCCTAATAGACAACCTTAACAGCGAATTCCTTGCCATTAAAGTACAGACAACACAGGGCGAAATAATAATCGCAACAACATACCTACCCCCAAGAAGACTATCCCTCCCTATTGAAGACCTATTGAAACTAACAAATTATAATATTCCAATGTACATCCGAGGAGATTTCAATGCAAGACACCGCATTTTTAGCAATGGCAACAGTAACCAGAAAGGCATAGCATTGGAACGTATAATCAACACTGGCAGACTACTTCACCTGGGCCCGCACTTCACCACCTGGATGGGACCAAACGGCGTTTCAACACCCGACAAAATCTTCTGCAACAACAAGGCATTTCTTAACTACCACATAGAGCAAGGCCCCATCACCCCAAGCGACCACATTCCGATAATATTCACAATTTCCACCAGCCCTATTCAAACAAAAATACCACCAAGGTTCCAGATGAGCAAAACAGACTGGATGAAATACTGTATAAGGAGCTATTGGAAAACTACCCACAAATAAATCTAAAAGATGCAACTCTCGAGGAAATTGACGAAGAAGTAGACAAGCTACATAACACAATAAAACAAGCAATCAACTAGACAACCCCAATAACGTCATACAGAACCCTCCCGAGTAACAAACCCAACGAAGAATTAAAGAGACTACAAGTACAATATAACAACATTAGGACATTCATACAACAAACTGGGCCCACTAAAGATCTACTCCGTAATATATGAGAAATCCAACAAGGCCTACAAGAGGAGTACAGGCAAATTAATAACGAAAAATGGAACAATCTAATAAAAAACACAGACACCACAAAGGACTCACAAAACTTCTGGCAAAACATCAACAAACTCCTTGGCACAAAAAAACAGACAATAAACTACATTAAAGACCAAAACGGACAAAAACTCTACACAGACCATGAAAAAGAAGAAGCCTTCAGAAGAGAATGGAAGAAGATCTTCAGAATATCAGAAGAAGAAAACGAAAGTTTTGACGAAGAACACGAGGAGTTAATTAATGACTGGCTAAGAGAACAAACCAATAGATTGACTCCCTACCACACAGGAAACCCAGAAAAACCAAGACCCAATAAATTCATAAATCACGACGAACTATTACACTGCCCACGCAAATTTAAAGAAAAATCCCCTGGAATGAGCGGCATAACCCGAAACATGTTATTAAACCTGCCCAGCAGACCAATGGAAGCTCTCCTAAATATTTACAACTCAACCTTATCCGCTGGTTACTTTCCCGATGCCCTCAAGCGGGCAAAAATGATCTTCATTCCCAAAGAAGGCAAGGATCAAATACAGATAATAAACTACAGACCTATATCCTTACTGGAAATAACCGGGAAACTCTTGGAACGCATACTAAATAACAGACTGGATAAGTTCCTGGTTAACCATAACAAACTCAACCCAAGACAACACGGCTTTAGAGGAGGTAGAGGAACCCAAACGGCAATAGCAATAATAACAGAAATCATAGCCAAAGAAAAACAGCAAGGAAACCAAGTAAACATAGTCTTAAGAGATGTGGCAAAGGCATTTGATAAAGTGTGGCACAACGGACTAGCATATAAAATATTAAAACTAGACCTACCTGCAGAAATAGAAAGAATCCTATGTGACTACCTTCAAAACAGGACAGCAAAGCTACAAATTGGCAACCATTTAGGTCCACCCTTCGACCTAGAAAGCGGAGTGCCTCAAGGAGGCGTCCTATCCCCAACACTATTCTCCATATATATGAGCAACTTACCTGAACTAACGCAACATAGCGAACACATTATCTTTGCCGATGACATCACACAAATCATATCATATATCCCGGAAAATCAGAAGCAATGATGGCACGCCATACGGCCTTAGCAATAAAAAACATAAATGACTACGAAAAGAAATGGAAAATACGGACAAACATCAACAAATTTAAAATCATACCAATTGCCAGGAAAAAGGTCGAACCAGTAACAGTAGATGGAAAAATTTACCCATACAGCAACGAAGGCAGCATCCTGGGACTGAAACTCTCAACAAATGGTTACCAGAGCTGCATCAACGAAAAAGTCCACAAACTACGTAGCAAACTCTCAGAAATAAGAAGATTTAAAAAACTGAACATACCAAACAAAAAGGAAATTATACACGGCACTAATAAAAACAGTAATGTGCTACCCGCCTGTACCAACCAACTCATTTAGCGCAACGAGAATCAAGAAACTTCAAACGGTACAAAATAAAAGCCTAAGATTCATATATAACATCAGTTACGAAGAAAGAGTAACAAACGAAGAACTCCATAGAAGAGCCAACATCAACGCAGTAAACGTAGACATCTACATCCAAGCCAAAAGAACATGGGAAAAAGTACGAGATTTAGACTCAGAAACTGTAGCAAACTGGCTCGACAACGAACCAGTAAGAAGAGCAAGAGAAGAACACACTTGGTTCAGATTAAGCAGAATAAGAGTCGACAACCCACCACCAATACCCAAAAACATCTAAAAATTATCAAATTCAATACAAAAACAAAAGAACTGTATAGCCATTAAATACTGTACCTTCAAGTCAAGCTTCAATCTTTCAATTAAACCAAAAAGATAGGACCACCTCCTTGTGAACAAAAGTAGCAAGTTGGATCCTACACCTCTTCTTAGAGATTAAACTTCCCTACTATAAACAAAACGCTTCATTAAAAGATGAGAGTGACCAAAGGACACTATCCTTGGCCTCTCCAACCCTTGTTTTCTTGCCCCTTCCTTCCACTCTTATTAAAACAAAAGATACGTTGCTCAGCCAGCTCCACAAGAACCTGGCCAGAGGTCGTCACCCCTTCCTTGAAACAATGGCTACCTCAAAATAAACATACTTTTAACTAAATGAAAAAGGCTTCAGAGCTAGAACCTAATCACGCAAGATGTAAGCTCAAATATAATTATTATAACCTCAGCTTATCTGGTTGAGCCCGGATACTGTCAATCTCTTACTCTCCTTCAAATTTCCTCCCTCTTTTCCTTGATCCTAAACCAATCCCCTCTCCCCCAAATTGCTACCAAAGAACTTCCAATCCTAATCCCGGCCCTCCCACCCAGCAATACAAGCAATAGCCTTCTACCTTATCTACAGACGTCAAGTCAAGGGAGGTCATTCTACACTCGGCTACCGGACCAGCAACATCTCTCAACAGCTCCTCACCACCCAGCTTCCTCAGAAAGCTCCTCGCCCTACAGGACCTCTGAGCACGTTACTCCTCACCTAGTAACTCCTTAGCACTGCACTGTACAACAATATATATACAGAAAGCGCATTGTGAGTTTCTATTCTACCTCATTCCTGAGTGTGAGATATCTACATGTACGTACGTTTGTGTGCCCATACAAAGAGAAAATAGACAACTAAAGAGAATTGACAACTGGCCACATACAGTACGCTACAGTAGCACGTTACCCCCCTCCCCCCCACTGTTATAATTCTTAGATCTTCCTTTTTGACACCTCAGTGACCCTGAGTTTTTACTGTTCCTTAATCAGTATCAATGTTCTCACCCTCAGATGTGCTAGATCGTATGTGTTACACCCCCTTCACCCATGGTGTCGACACAATACTCCCTCATATCGATCCTGATGCCTTTCTACAACACTCACTGGGTTACACCAACCCCAACTGTAACTATTACTTTCCTGACTCCCCCGAGTTTAGTTCTAGTCTTCTACTACCTCATTCCTTCTCCTTAATTAGCCATAATATCAGCAATATTCCCCTTCATCTAGATACCTTTTTAGATCAGTGTTTATCTTCTATTGCCCACAAATTTGATGTACAGATACTTGGGTTCTGTGAGACCAAACTCACTAACGATATTGACCATTTGTATAACATTCCTAATTATAATAGACACTGCATCAACACACGTCACGAAACAGTGGTGGTGTCGCCCTATATGTTGATATCAAGTATAACACTTCTGTAAGAGATGATTTAAAGGTTCAGGAGGAGTACATGGAGTGTTTTCATTGAATTACGTAATGACACACGAAATATCCTAGTAGGAGTAATCTACAGAAGACCCCACACTACTGGAAGGAATTTTCTTGATAAATTTTCGGAGCTTATCACTATCATAAGTTCAGAGAGGAAACATTGCTACATTACAGGAGATTTCAACCTTGATCAAAATCAAAAGCCGACACCTCAGTATTAGACCTTCTTGCTACCTGTCATTCTAAGCTCTTCTTCAACACTATAACCAAACCCACAAGAGTAACTGCCACCTCTGCCACTGTGATAGATCATATCTGGACTAAAAACACTCCTAACAATCTTGCAAGTGGAATTATTTATAACAATATCTCAGATCATTTCCAAGTTTTTGCCATGTATAAAACAGCCACAAGACCTGCAAGGTCTAGTAGAGTCTCAATACAATACAGAGACTACTGCACCGACAACATGCTCCTTTTATAAAACAACCTAATGAATGCTAACTGGGATCTTGTCTATGCCTCCAACAACCCTAACGTGAACAACTGCAACTTCTCTTGTATCTTCAATGCTTTTTTATAAATGCTTCGTGCTCAAGACTAAGTCAGTGAAAACTGTATCCATTTCCAAACCCTATATCACAAGCGAAATTAAGATAATGATAAAATAAAAACACAAACTCCAAAGACCCATAACTTTCGGTGATCTTACCGAAGTATCAGAAATAGAGTAACTCAAGCAATTAGAAAAGCCAGACGTAAATATTATACAAAAAAGCTCCAGTCAGCATCAGGCGACAGTAAGAATACCAGGAATGTCATCAATCCTATTCAGAACAGGAACACTCAGCCTTCGGCCCCCCCACTCAGCATTTATGAAAAATGATTAAGTTGTAACGCAACCCTCCCCCATTGCCAATCACTTCAATGAATATTTTATTAATGTTGGCAAAAATCTTGCAGAGAGCATTCCAGATCTCCATGAGGAAATTAGAGCCTACCTGCAAAAGAGACAGCATAATGAGCTGTTCTTATCCCCTGTCACAGCAGATGAATTACGGGCCATCATAAAAATGTCCAAAAATTCAGCAGCAGGCGAAGACACTTGTAACTCCTCCTTCACTAGTGGTGTCTTTCCTGATAAACTGAAAATTGCTAAAGTTCACCCAGCCTATAAAAAATCTGGGGACAAGGGTCTCTTCAAGAATTACCGCAATGCAATGCCAATAACATCTTTACAGACTCCCAGTTTGAATTTAGAGCTAGAAGGTCGACTGAAAGTGCTCTGCTATCCTTTACTAATGACATATTAAATTCCTTTGATGACATTCAGTTCACAGTCTGTATATTCTTGGACCTCTCTAAAGCCTTCGATACTGTCGATCATACCATCCTCCTTTCAAAGCTTGAACATTACGGCGTTAGGGGCCAGTCCCACAATTGGTTTACCTCATATCTGTCCAACAGGATGCAGTATGTCTGCTATAATAACCACCAATCTGACTCCTCGCCAATCTTGTATGGAGTCCCCCAAGGTTCCATTCTCGGTCCAGTACTGTTTTTGTTGTACATAAACGACATAGTCCATGCCAGCTCACTCATAAAATACAACTTATTTGCAGACGATAGTAATCTCTATGCCAGCAACTCAGACCTCCATTCCTTGATGAGAACTATAAACACTGAATTAATTAAAGTCGGGACCTGGGTAATACGTAATAAACTTATCTTAAACCTTGAGAAAACCCACAACACGATCTTTCACAGAAGGAAAAACTTACCCCCAGACTTGGACCCCCTGTACCATGGTAATACAGTCCTCAAACGCGAAAAAAATACTAAATTCTTCGGAGTTATTGTTGATGACAAACTTAACTGGAGCAACCACATACAAGTCATTCACAGTAAAGTCAATAAACAGAGAGATATCATGTATCACACTCGACAGTCACTCACTCTCACAGCAATGAAAGAAATCAATCATGATCTTGTCTACCAACACCTGATACACTGTCACACACTATGGGGGGCCTCTGGCTCTTCAAAAACACAATCTCTCGTTACTGCACAAAAGAGACCTACTTGAAAAAAACTGATCACACAAACGAGAAATTTGCTATATTGAAAATTTTAAAATTCGAAGACATTAACACTTACTGCTGTGCCCTCTTTGTTTACAAATCTATCAATCACTTGCTTGACAATAATTATTTCCAGTTCCAGAATAATCAGAGATACAACTTAAGGCACCCAGAGCTACTAAGACCACCCCCATGCACTCCTCTCAGTCTCAGACCTCCATAAAATATCATGGGGTGAAGGTGTGGAACAACTTACCCCCACCCATCCGAGCAAAGATACGCTCCCTTCCTTTAAATCATCTCGTAAAAAATATCGATTGTCTAAGTATTAATTTTTCTTGTAACACCTACTATATTTACAGTACCTGTTTTTATTGAACCATCAAAACCATTTTACAGGAAATTATCATGTAAATCGATAAGAAATTACCATTGCAATAAACATATTTGCCAACTAGTCATAATCTTGAAAGCTCTGTCCTCTTGTTCAACCATATTACTGTACAATCCATGTTGTACTGCTCCCCCATTCTATTCATGTTTTTCAATTCCACTGTAATATATATATATATATATATATATATATATATATATATATATATATATATATATATATATATATATATATATATATATATATATATATATATATATATATATATATATATATATATATATATATATATATATATATATGCTGATAAACCACAAGGAAAGAAGGTGTGAATTACACGAAAGCGCTTGGGAACTGTGTTTTCTTCTTCCTTGTGGTTATCAGCATATACCTAGATCACAGTTTGATTTACTTGCATATATATATACATATATATATATATATATATATATATATATATATATATATATATATATATATATATATATACATATATATATATATACATACAAGTAAATCACTGTAGGTCTGTACTCACCCCTGAAGATGTGAATTACACGAAAGCGCTTGGGAACTTCGTGTTTTCTTTCTTTCCTTGTGGTTATCATATATATATATATATATATATATATATATATATATATATATATATTAGCCCAATAAAGCACGCTGACTTCTACATATAATCAACACCTCACCAGTAGGAGAGACTGACTAAGTCTCCTCCTCCCTCACCAGTAGGACAGACTCACTAAGTCTCCTCCTCCTCCTCGCCAGTTGGAGAGACTCGCTAAGTCTCCTCCTCCCTCACCAGTAGCAGAAACTCACAATGTCTCCTCCTCCCTCACCAGTTGGAGAGACTCACTAAGTCTCCTCCTTCACCAGTAAGAGAGACTCACTATGTCTCCTCCTTCATTCACCAGTTGGAGAGACTCACTAAGTCTCCTCCTCCCTCACCAGTAGGCGAGACTCACTAAGTCTCCTCCTCCTCCCTCACCAGTTGGAGAGACTCACTAAGTCTCCTCCTCCCTCACCAGTTGGAGAGTCTCCTCCTCCTCACCAGTTGGAGAGACTCACTAAGTCTCCTCCTCCCTCCCTCACCAGTTGGAGAGACTCACTTAGTATCCTCCTCCTCCTTCACCAGTAGGGAGAGACTCACTCCTCCTCCTCCTCACCAGTGGAGACTCACCTCCTCCTCCTCCCTCACCAGAGGAGAGACTCACTAAGTCTCCTCCTCCTCCTTCACCAGTGAGAGACTCACTATGTCGTTCTCCTCCCTCACTGGTAGAGACTCACTAAGTCTCCTCCTCCCCTCACAAGTTGAGAGACTCACTAAGTCTCCTCCTTCTTCACCGGTTGGAGATTCACTAAGTCTCCTCCTCCTCCCTCACCAGTAGGAGAGACTCACTAAGTCTCCTCCTCCCTCACCAGTTGGAGAGACTCACTAAGTCTCCTCCTTCTTCACCAGTTGGAGAGATTCTCTAAGTCTCCTCCTCCTCCCTCACCAGCTGGAGAGACTAGGTCTCCTCCTTCACCAGTAAGAGCGACTCACTAACCTTCCTCCTCCCTCACCAGTAGGAGAGACTCACTAAGTCTCCTCCTCCCTCACCAGTTGGAGAGACTCACTAAGTCTCCTCCTCCTTCACCGGTAGGAGAGACTCACTAAGTCTCCCCCTCCTTCACCAGTAGGAGAGACTCACTAAGTCTCCCCCTCCTTCACCAGTAGGAGAGACTCACTATGTCTCCTCCTCCTTCACCAGTAGGATGCATTACCGCACACAGTATCCTTCATGACGTGTCTGCTATGTGACAAAAAATGTGGTGTTGGGTTGGTTTAGGTTTGTTTTGGTTTGGTTTGGTTAGGTTAGGTTAAGTTAGCCTTAGATTGTTACTTTTGATTGGGTATGGTTAGGTAGGGTTTGATTAGCGTTAAGTTAATGTAGGTTTGATTAGTGTTAGGTCAGCGTTAGCCTTATGTTGGGTTAAGTTGGATTAGATTAGAAGGATGGTTTATCTTAAGGTGAACTAGGCCGGGATTTGCTTATCGTAAGGTGATCCGAAGAAAATTATTCCCCAGATATTGTTGTTGTGTCACATTCCTCATATGTTAATACGTTGCTCTGGCACAACATATGTACAGTCGGAAACCATATTCTCTAGCCCACCTGGGTAGGTGCTGGAGGTTAATACAGTATCCTTTTTGAACGGCGGCCCACTTTAACTATCACGAGGCAACACACGCATGAACACACACAGTCATAGTACGTCTGTATAGGTGATATTTTGTATAAATATTGTATATGGCATTTTATACTCCGCATTATCTTCATTATATATGAACACGAAGAAAAATTACCATAGGTTGTAGTTACGAAAGTATGAATGGAAATAAACACTTCCAAACCACCCAGTGAATCCACACATCGTTTACAGCGCTTGTGGCCAGACCACGAGGATTCCACCACACCCCATCTACAGTATATCTTTTATTTCCCATCATTTGCGTAACTATATGAAAAATAGTGCTTAATTTAACTACATATTTCAAAAACCTTAAATTACATGTGGATCAGTCACTCCTCATTTGACACACTTATAGTGTAATATTTTGACCATCCCACCTGGGCACATGGAGGCCCACGGTAACTCTCACGGGGCAACATCCTCGCATTTGTTGAGAAGAGTTTTATATATATATATATATATATATATATATATATATATATATATATATATATATATATATATATATATATATATATATATATATATATATATATACTTTCCCTCACCCTAGCAAACTAGTTAGCATAGCATAACCAAACAGCCTCGCAAGGACCAATAGGTATGTATATAATGTGTGTGCATGCTCTAAAATTACCTAGTATATTTTACTAATGTCCCATTGTCCATGGGTTTTCTTACAGTTTGGCTGTGAGTTTTCTATTTTGTCTACCTGCCAGTTCAACAGGACTGTTAACCATCCTCCCAGCAATTCATATGCCATCCCAGACCCACAGCCTATATGTATGGTGCAAGACCGCAGTCCAATACATACAAGTCAGGCAGTCAAGCGTTGGTTTGAGGCGCACCCGCAGATTATTTTATTGGACTGGCCCCCTAAAGGAACCGATTGTAATCTAATAGAAAATCTATGGGCACATATGGTTGTTGAATGGGATGTTGAGGAGAAAACGAGGGAGGCAGTGAGGAGACACGCACATAATGTGTGGGAGGGAATAAGGAGGAGGCAGAACATCTGCAGCAATCTGGTAGATTCCATGCCCACCAGATTGCATGAAGTTATAGCAGCAGATGGAGGTTGGACACGGTATTAACCTGTGGTCAAGAATTAAATCTCCTCCCACGACGGTGCCTTGTAGGGGGTGGTGGGGGAGTTAGCTCTCTGGTGAAACCTCGTTGGGGGCACATAGACTTCGTTTCCTAACTCTCGGGAATTTGTCCAGGTATTTCACTATGTGGTTTTACGTCACTTCGCATAAATATGCTTACAAAATCTATGCATTAATATGCATAACTCTTGGGAATCAGTCCAGACATTAAATATATGTTATATACTACAATAATCACATAGATATGTTTACAATGTTTATGCATAATAAATGTGAAAAATATTTTTGGGGTATCAATTCACCAATAGTCATGCCTACAAAACAATCTTGTTGCTCTAAGTGCATGTAAGTGTTAAATAACGAGTAACTGATCCACATTATTTTGGTAAATAAAGAAATGAAAAGCAAGCACTCAGCCATATGGATATAGTTACACGGAAGAAGGGAAATAAGGATGAACCATGGTTTTGATGGAACAATGTGCTCTGGGACGATGCTCACAATGACGAATGAGAGAAATCTCTTTATGAAACATCTTACCTACACACACACAGTGTAACTTTATGTGACGCGTTGTCTGACTTGGGGTGGCTTTGAGCAAACCATACACTTGATATTACAATTTATGTATCCTTCCTGTCCATGATTTACAACAATAACTGAAGGGCAAAAGTTACAATATTATACTAATAACACTGTCATGTATTGATACTATGACTAGTTACCAAGATACAGAGCACAATGAACATAACATGGTAATGATAGTGAAGCCTGGAAGGGTTCATATCATTACTTGTGTGTTCGTACGTATGTTGCCCCATGAGAGTTACCGTGGGCCTCCATGTGCCCAGGTGGGACGGTCAAAGTACTACATTATAAGTGTGTCAAATGAGGAGTGACTGATCCACATGTAATTTAAGGTTTTTGAAATATGTAGTTAAATTAAACACGATTTCTCATATAGTTACGCAAATGATGGGAAATAAAAGATATAGATGGGGTGTGGTGGAATCATCATGGTCTGGCCACAAGCGCTAACGTTGTGTGGATTCACTGGGTGGTTTGGAAGTGTTTATTTCCATTCATACTTTCGTGATTACAACCTATGGTAATTTTTCTTCGTGTTCATATATAATGAAGATAATGCAGAGTATAAAATGCCATACACAATATTTATACATAATATCTATACAGCCGTACTATGACTGTGTATTCGTGCGTGTGTTGCCTTGTGATAGTTAGAGTGGGCCCCCGTCCAGAAATGACACTGTACTAACTCCAGCACCGACCCAGGTGGGCTAGAGAATATGGTTTCCGAGTGTACATACCTACACGATACCTGAGCTTAACCACGAAACCTTTGATTTACTTGAAGATTAGAAACCTCTGACTATTTCACCTTAAGATTAACCACCCTAATGCTACCTTAGGGTGTTATGTTAGGGTGTTTAATTGGGACTTAAAATATGCTGCCGGGGTGTCTAACCTGCAGGTATTTCCAACTTATTAATGTCTAATAATCCGTGTCTACACTTCCTGACGAAACAAACACAGGCGAGTCATGCGACTTACTGATAAGTTGTGATAACAGTTATCACCCGAGTCTCTCCACGTCTGGACTTGACAGATAAGAGGGTTCCGGAAATAATTCAATACCATGATGTGTGTTAAGTAACAAGTTGTTAACAGAAGGAGTTGTTCAGCAGTTGTCCACAAAATACGAAATATTTAAACCTAATCGGCCGCTAAAATATACAATGGCATTATGGACAGTAAGTATTTATACTGTAAATAAATTCTAGCAATAAGCAGTTACAATAGGAAAGTAAAATTGGTTCCCACAGCCAGCCAGGCCAACACGGGTACAGTATACCAGACCTTCAGTACAAAACGAGGCACTGCACTCAGATAAGTTAGGTACCCATTCACAGCTACTGTAGTTGAAATGGGTGGTGTCCTGGGCTCGAACCAGCGACTTTTAAGACACGAAATGAACATTATAGTCAAGAGGCCACCGCCCCCCTCCCCGTCACTTACTAAGTAGACCTAAATTTATCTAGCGCCTAAAATCTTGTACTACATGACGTCTGGACATACAAGTAGTGGTACGGTCAGTGCTCCCCCGGCCATGGACAACATACAAGTCAAAACGATTGTGTCCAATTTCAGCTTCCTGACTCATAGTTCCTGAGATGTCGCCGAGATCATCAAAAAAACAAACGGAACAATAACTGAGTAACCCCCCCCTCCCGCCTTACTTAGCAATGCGCCTGCAGACAGAATGGGGGAGGTGTACAGTATAGTATTACATGTAAACTGACCTGTTGAGTGGTTCCCTCCTGGCTGCCGTGAGTGACGACGGGCACTGTGTTGTACAGTAGTTCCACCTGTCACCAATGTTATGTATCAATCTGAGGGCCGATGGCTGGAATGGTTATGTCCAGCGTGTTAACAAAACCACTGGGTAATAACACTACATATAACTACACACACTCGCGGGGAGGTGACGGTGACCTCTGCTGTAGGCCGGTGCGGCGGTGACACACGGAAGGAGGGTTGGTCAGTCACACGCCATAACACCCGCTTCCGGACAGATGACTTGGCTATGGTTTAGAAACTCAGTATTCAAACACTTCACAAGTTAATTTCCACACAAGTATTAACTAAATATTTCTCAACAAATTAGATGTTTTCTATTATCGCTGGTAATATTATTATAGATTATTTATTTGACATAATAACTTTGAAACATTTGTGGAAGAATGGCTTGGATGTGTTCGTTTGTATATCCACTAACAACCTACAGCCGCTGGTTAATTATCATTTTTATTTAACATTTCACTTAACATAATTATCATCAATACAATAAGATTTACTGAACTTAATATACTGTATATCATGACTTCACTAGGTAAAATTTATGCATAAATCAAGGATGGAAAAGTTATCCCGGATCACCTGAGGATTAGCACCCCAGCTTATGCCGGCTGAGGGTTAAACACTTCACTATTACTGGGAGGTTAGGATAGATTAAGTCGGTTAGGTTGAGCTAGATTATTTTATGTAATGGTTTTCTTTGTTAGAGTTAGAGTGTTAAATCATAAAGTGACGTGCAGTAATGAGCTGGGTGCTTAATCTTCACGTGACCCAAAATTTATTAGGAAGGAACCACTGAGCGACTGTACAGTTGCTGACAAAAGTTGGCAGCCACCGACCTGGAGGTATATCTGAAGCTTTCATAAAGAAGGTTTTTTTGCCAACAGATGGCGAGCAACTCTCAGTAGTTTTTGGTGTACGTGCGTGTGTGCGTGTATATAGGTTTACATGTGTGCGTGTGTATCCGTATGTGTGTGGACGGATATTCAACAGAGTAGATCATATCGGTTATAATTTTGTCCGCGACTGTAAGTTGCTTAGTGGTTCCTCCCTACTAAAAATCTAAACAAAAATTATTTCAATCACTGGAGGCTGATAGGCCATGACCAACTAGACGATTCTTACGTAAATTCAGCGTTGTTATTCCTTCTTCCGCCACTACACGGGTTTGTATTCTCTTAGAGCCACAAAAGTAATCCCCAACATCACCAAATTCATGAATAAATAAATTAAATTACAAACAAGGAAGATAAATTTCCTTTAGTTTTTATTTTGTTGCAATGAAAAAAAGGAAGATGAGTTTTGTTTGTTTTTTATTCTATTTATGCAACTGTGTGTGGCGAGGCTAACGAGGGCTGCTTATATAAGTACACACAATAAAAAAGTATCTTTAGAATTTTATGTTATACAATAAGACACAACGGACGAGACAACAGGAGTCGCTGTATTCATTTTGAAATACACACCCCCCACCCCCCTCCACCCCCCTATCTGTCTAACAGCGTCCACTAGACAGAGTTGATACAGATAAAACTACAACACGACACGGATATATTTTAATCGCCAGGTTAAATAAACTAAGGTGTCTATTCTTCACGTGATCCTACTGTACTAACCCTACTTCAAGTAAAACAAGTGACAGTAAACAGCCCATAAAAAAATCCCCCCTCCCACCCCCCTCCTGTTCATCAAACCTAGTGTTGACCCAGATAATAAACTCGTATCATATCAGTAATAGTAGAGGCTGTTGTGAAATAGAATGGTGTGTTGTGTGACTATTTCTCAATTGGTTACTGTTATTGCTATTGAGCTTGGGCAGGTACAGCAGGGGGGAGGGAGGTTAGCTGAGGGTATATCACTCTCTCTCTCTCTCTCTCTCTCTCACATACGGTAATTAGTGTTAAACAAAGCTCTGTGTTTACTTCTGTGTTATTGCCGTGTTGGTATATTGAAATAACTTGTACTAAGACTTATTGTTATGATGATTTGGTTAATTTAGCTAGGTTAGGTTATACTGAGGATCTGGTTGGTGTTGGATTAGATTAGGTAGGTTAGGTTAGGTAGTAGGTTCTGAGAGCTCCAGTTGATAGTGCTGTGAGGCTGACGATGGAAATATATAAACACAAATACTGTAGGTCACTGACTACAATCTTCCTCTCCACAACGCTGTCTCAGAACACATGACGATTATCTCCTTTGCTTATTTCACCTGATGATTACCACCCAAACGGTACTTGGGGGGGATTAGGTTAGGTTTGGTTAGAGTAGGGTAAGTCAAGTTAGGTTAGTGTTAGATAAGGATAAATTTTGTTAGGTTAGGTTTGTCAATCTTCAGATGAAATAAGCTAGGGGTGTCTAATCTTTAGGTGATGCAGAACTACTTTAACATAGAAACTTGTATCACAGGCGTAACAGTTCACAACCAGACACCAGGAACAAGCATGAGTCGTCCCCAGGTAAACACTACAGACCATCACATACAGATGCTGGCAGACGCGTAGTAATTGATTAATAAAACTGAAAACGATGGAGACAAAAATTTAGCGTGTCACAAAGGTCTTGATATTTTGGAGGTGTGTAGTGTGTCTGTGGTGGTGCTTCATTTACCGAGGTCTTTAGTTAGGTATTCTATATAACTCAATACACTAGACACTAACTATCAGAAAATAAGTAAAATACCAATAGTCCCTTTTTGTGCTGTTTATATGTATTTCTGTGCTCAACATGTAATTTATTTCTTACTTTGATACTTGGGGTGGGGGAAACACCAAGCGAAAGCGGACGTCTTGTCATGAGTATTATTATTCTCACTGTACAGCACAACCAAATTCAGACGTAACAGCATATTCTGGAAGAACACAATCACAGCCCTGAAATATACATTGTAGTAGTGGTTCTTGTCCGCCAGATAACACCGATTATATTGTCCAGCAAGAGGGTGAAAATACACACGCCTTGCACTTGTGGGGTTCAGGATATTTGGTTCACACTCAGGATGGGTTGGAGAAAGGAAACTCACAATGTGCTCTCTATATACATGTTGTATTGGATGTACAATGCAGCTTGGTGCTGGGAAGGCAGCATGGTTACAAGCGTGATGTAGAGAGAGCTGGTTGGTGAGGATGCTCAGAGGAGGACCAGCTTGTGGGTCGCCATGCTCGCCGGCGGGAGCGAGGACCACCAGGCAGGCGGAGGAGGTGTTGCTGGCTGGTTGGTGTAGGTAGAAAAGAGACAGGTCGATACGATACGAAGTCATTAGTTAAGAGGTGAAAGAAGATTATTAGGAATTGAAGAAAAGTGGTGAAACTGAAATACAGTAGGAGTAGAAAGAATCTGGGCTCAACCAGATCGCTTCATCTTTTTATTGGTGTTTTGTCTTTGTTCTGCTCCCTTGGGTCGTCAGACCTTTGTATTAATATTGGTTTATTTATATAATGCTGCTTATTATTATTATTTTTGTTATTGTTGGAGTTAGTGAGCCCGCCCAGGTCCTTGTGTAACTGGGAGGGTACACATTTTTTTTTTTGTGTTAGTTAAGTGTTAGTTGTGTTAGTCTAAAGGTACACTGTATGGAGAGGCCTGCCAGGTTCTTAGTGGAGCTGGTTGGTCACTCTCATCTTTATTCCTCTATTAATGTTTTATGTGTAAATGTGTATATTGGGGCAGGAGGTGGTTCAATTACTTCTTCCTGGCTGATGTAGCTGGGAGGGTAATCACATTATTATTATTATTATATTATTTTTTATTTATTTATGGAGTTAGTGAGCCCGCCCAGGTCCTTGTGTAGCTGGGAGGGTAGTCACATTTTTTTTTTTTTACTAAGATGTTAGTTCAATGTTAAATGTTAAATGTTAAATGTTATTAGTTATGTTAGTCTAAAGGTACACTGTATGGAGAGGCCTGCCAGGTTCTTGTGGAGCTGGTAGGTCACTCTCATCTTTTATTCTCTCTATTAATGTTTTATATGTATATTGGGGCAGGAGATGGTTCAATTACTTTCTTCCTGGCTGATTTAAACCAACTGTGTTCTTGGAATTCTTCGTTGTCTATATTATTTATCCAGTTTTGATATGTTTCTGTGTTAAGTTCAGTCACTTTTTTCCAAATATTTACAGCTTTGTTGTGTATATCTACATTGATTGCTAAGAGGTTTGCTCTCTTGTGTAGCTGTTCATTATTGATGTGGTCTGTATATTTTATGTTATATATAAATCTGAGGGCTATATTTTGTACTGTTTGTAACCTTTTAATGCACGTTTTACTAAGGGTACAATGGGATGGGTGGGTAGTCCATAATTGATTTGACAAGGGCTAATATAAATCTTTTTTTTGTTATTAATGCTAAGGTTCTTAAAGCGTTTTATTTTTGATAATCTTATTTCTGCCTTGTCGTTCTTTATCTTTTAAGTATGTTATATATCCTCTTTTGTTAGTTTTAATCCAAGCATCCTACCTTCAGTGTCGTATGGGTATAGTTCCTGGTCGACTATTACTGGACTTGTTTTGATCTTGGCTATTGGTATTATCTTGAATTTGTTCTTATTTGTCCTGATTTTCCATTTTTTCAAAATCATTTATATTTTTATCGCTCTTACCGTGTAGAGCGCATAAATTGGGTTGATTTTCCTGGGTATGATACTATTTGAGTAATATCATCAGCAAACATTACATATTCGCTAAAGGGGGTAGGTTGAGGTGTGTCTGAGGTATAAATTGTATATAGTGTTGGAGAAAGGCATCCTCCTTGAGGTACTCCACTCTCAAGATTAAACATAGTTCCCATAAAGTTTCCAATTTGAATTTGTGCTCTCCTATCATCTAAATAGTTACACAATATTCTTAGCAAGTATTCGTTAAGTCCCAAATTTAATATTTTATATTTTAAGCCTAAATGCCAAACTTTATCAAAAGCCTTAGAAACATCCCTTAAAATTATATTGATCTGGTTACCCTTGCTTTTTCCTATTGCAATTATTTCCGTTATTGTAGCTATTGCAGTTAGGGTATTTCTATTGGGCATAAATCCATGTTGTCTGTTGTTAGTTTTCCCATGTTGTGTTAAAAAGGCTATAAGTCTTGAATTTAAAATTTTTTCCAATAGTTTCCCGGTAATTTCTAATAAAGATATTGGCCTGTAGTTTAATATTTCCTTATTGTCCTTACCCTCCTTAGGAATAAATATCATTTTAGCATATTTTAGTTTGTCTGGAAAGTAAACCAGTTATTAAGCATGCGTTATAAATGTTTAATAGTGTATTTAAAATGTTTTCAGGTAGATTCATGATCATATTTCGTGAATACCTGTGAGCCCAGGGCTCTTTCCTTAAATTTCCTCAGACAGTGCATCATTTCTCCCATGGTTATTATTTGATTATTAGGTAATAAGTTATAGTCTATATATTGCCCCGCTCCGTGATGTATGGCGGCGCTGGTTGACCTAGACCACGAGGCATACACTGGGGAATCGGTGGGGTCGGCTCCTCAGCGACAAACAGCGTTTGTAGGGGAGAAATCCACTACAATACTCCCCCTTCCCTCCAGGCGGTGTAGGAGACTTGTTGTCTGCAGGGTAGCTTAGCACATGTGAGGCAGAACAGGCGGTGCATGCCTCATGTGAGACAACGGCGATGGCGTGGATGAGCCTGTCGCTGGATACAACTGTCTAGATACACACTATCTGTGGGAGAAGAGAGGGAGAAAAAGGGTGTGTGGAGGCGATGAATGTTGTGCTTCCCTCATGGCAGGTACAGAGTCGTCAGATGCGCCTGCTGGGGTGTGTGGGCCTGGGTCAGGAGCAGGGGCTGCATCAGCAGAAGCGGATGAGGGCTCGTGACAGCAGCTGGGTCAACGACAGCAGCAGGGTGCAGGACATTAGCAGGGAGTACCTGAGGGAGAAAAGAGGGGTGTGTGGGTCTGTCAGAGAACAGAGGCCGCATCAGTGGCGGCAGGGGTTACTGCTGGGCCGGGGTCGGCGTCTGAGGCAGGACGGGTGTGCTGGGGTCGGAAGAGGAGCGACTGTCTGCTTAGAGTAGCAGAGCTGCTCTAGGGTGTCTAACCTGCGGTGTAGAGACAGTAGCTGTAGAGCCGATGAGAGCTGCTTCTGGGTGGATAAGCCAGTCTTCCATGTTGCTTGAAGACTGGGAGCGTGATCAGTTACTCCTCCGTCCTGTGTGAGTGCGAATCTCCGGGAGTCACCATTTGTGGGGTTCAGGATGTTTGTTTCACACTCAGGATGGAATGGAGAAAGGAAACTCACAATGTGCTCTCTATATACATGTTGTATTGGATGTACAATGCAGCTTGGTGCTGGGAAGGCAGCATGGTTACAAGCGTGATGTAGAGAGAGCTGGTTGGTGAGGATGCTCAGAGGAGGACCAGCCTGTGGGTCGCCATGCTCGCCGGCGGGAGCGAGGACCGCCAGGCAGGCGGAGGAGGTGTAGCTGGCTGGTTGGTGTAGGTAGAAAAGAGGCAGGTCACCACGAGGTCAGGTCTTAAATAGCGGGGGGTAGGCGTGGCTTAGTAGTTGACCCCCGCTCCGTGATGTATGGCGGCGCTGGTTGACCTAGACCACGAGGCATACACTGGGGAATTGGTGGGGTCGGCTCCTCAGCGACAAACAACGTTTGTAGGGGAGAAATCCACTACACACTTAGCTCCCGGACAGATTAAATTAAATAGGTAATATATTTTATCTGGACCAATTGTGGCAGCTTTCAGTAGTGTGTACAGTATTTAGATAGTTAATATTTGTTGAGTAAAACTGCCATACAAATTTACATTGATTCAGTATATATAGACAAATATACAATATACAGAGATAGTGCAGGTGACACAACTAAAGAAAACATTACAAGAAATATTACCAAAGAAAACTTTGATGGGGTAACGCATTTAATTTAGCTCGCGTGTGTCTGGATGATAAACATTTAGTTAAAGTTAGTTTTTCCCTCTAAACCCACAGACTTTCTACACTCCTAAAAGTAGTATCTGTCTGTCTGTCTGTCTGTCTGTCTGTCTGTCTGTCTCTCTGTCTGTCTACCTATTTATCCACCTATTCATCCATCTATCTCACAGACTCTTGATACAAAAAATCAATCGAGATTCGGGAGTCAATTACCGGCGAGTCATCAGTCGTCGGAGACAGTCGGACCGACCGATAAAACACAAGAACGACGTCGCTACGTCAGCCTTAACGAGCGGCCTGACCTATTGAACGCCAACTCATTAACCCTTGACGTAGGTGTACCTGACCTCGTTAAACCCAAGGTCACCGGTAGTTTAACCTGTGATTATTGCGTCTGCTACTTTAATTCTCTTTATGAGTTTTTTATGAGAGAGAGAGAGAGAGGATGGATGGATGGATGGATAAATAAAGAGACTCTCTCTCTCTCTCTCTCTCGATCAACCTGTCTATTTATCGTTGTCTCTCCCTCTCACCCAACACCACCCCTTCCCTCTCCCTTCCTTACCTCCTCAACTTTCCTTCACAAAAGAGTTTTACAAGACTTCTCACGCCCCTCTCCCTCAGCCTCTCCCAACCCCCTTCTTCTTCTCCTCTCTCTCTCACTCACCCCACGTCTCTCTCCATCTTAATCCTTTCCTCTATCTCACTACCTCCCTTTCCTTACCTACACACTCTTCCTCATTCACTCTTCTTCTCTTCTCTCATATTCCCGCACTCTTTCCCTCTACCCTTTCCTCATCATTCTCTCCCTCTTCCTATCTCACCTTTCGCCTTCCTTCTCTCTCTTCTCTCACGTTCTCTTTCTTTCTTTTCTTCTATCTCTCTCTCACGCACTCCTTTTCTCTTTCCCTGCTCTTCCTTCATCTCTCTCTTTCTCCTGTCTCTTCATATCTCTCTCCCTTCCTCCCATACACACACTCGCCCCCCCTCCCTTTCCTCCTTTTTTTTCTCTCTCTCTGACCCCTTCCTCTCCCTCCCACCCTCCCTCCTATTCCTTCATCTCTCCCTCACACTTTCTCCCTTCCTCCCACCCTCCCTCCTCTCCCTTAATCTCTCACGCCCCTACATTCTCCCCCCTCTCACTCATGTTTCTCTCACAGACTCTCCCCCTCCCTCTCTCTCTCCCTCCTCTCCCTTCATCCCTCTCACCCACACCCACACTCACCCTTCCCCGCCCCCCTGGTGTTAACTCTCACATAAAACTTTCCAGCCCAGTTCAGTCTGATTACTGCTGGCTTCTTCCAGGAGCCCCAGCCATTCTGGAACACAATGGTATAATGGTGCTGGAACACGATGGTACAATGGTGCTGGAACACTGGTATAATGGTGCTGGAACACGAAGGTATAATGATGCTGGAACACGATGGTATAATGATGCTGGAACACGATGGTATAATGGTGCTGGAACACGATGGTATAATGGTGCTGGATCACGATGGCATAATGGTGCTGGAACACGATGGTGTTACGTTTTAAGTGCAGGAAAGTGGCTTTCTTACCGTAGAACTCGGATACCTTCACACTGGTTACTCACCCAAGAGATTATGGTGTATCACTACGTAGAATTTTGCTCTGCTTCCGGCACTCAATGCGTTATGTACTTGATAAATGATGATTTAGTGAATTCCACTAACTTCCAACATCCATCTAAGTTATTGGTTATACTTTGTCATAACCAATGAGTCATTACCCTTGGTAATAATGATAATAGAGGGATCACAGATACGGGCAGATGATTGCACTTACGTTTATTTGGCACAATTCCATACACTGGACTTATAATTTGCATGGATAGGTCAGTCACTCACATTCACGCCACAGTACCGTAAGTTATAAGGGAGAGTTTGTCAACCTGGTGAATTAATCGTTTAGATCTATTAGGCCGGCCTGGAGTGCTCTTGTAGCAAACAGGCCCTCACCATTGATCACTTCCTTTACAGGATGTGTTAACTTGTCGCTGGACTTAACAAAAAAAATCTCGGGGATTTGCACACACAGACCCGTAGCACTGGTAGGATCTTAAGTCCGCGGAGCAGGAGGTCTTCTCTAGCCCAAGGTCTAAAGCCCACTGGCTAAATTGGTTTTTTTTGAGGCGTGAAGTGATGAACAGTACACCACTGTCTCACTGACCTCCCCCGCCCCCTACATGTCCCAGTCATGGCTGGCCGGTTACCTTATCTCTACCGTAAACAAACATTTGGGATGGGTTGTGCGGGAGGCCCAACGCAACCCATGACAGATGGTATAATGGTGCTGGAACACGATGGTATAATGGTGCTGGAACACGATGGTATAATGGTGCTGGAACACGATGGTATAATGGTGCTGGATCACGATGGTATAATGGTGCTGGAACACGATGGTATAATGGTGTTGGAACACGATGGTATAATGGTGCTGGAACACTGGTATAATGGTGCTGGTACACGATGGTATAATGGTGCTGGTACACGATGGTATAATGGTGCTGGAACACTGGTATAATGGTGCTGGAACACGATGGTATAATGGTGCTGGAACACGATGGTATAATGGTGCTGGAACACGATGGTATAATGGTGCTGGAACACGATGGTATAATGGTGTTGGAACACGATGGTATAATGGTGCTGGAACACTGGTATAATGGTGCTGGACACGATGGTATAATGGTGCTGGAACACGATGGTATAATGGTGCTGGAACACTGGTATAATGGTGCTGGTACACGATGGTATAATGGTGCTGGAACACGATGGTATAATGGTGCTGGAACACGATGGGTATAATGGTGCTGGAACACGATGGTATAATGGTGCTGGAACACTGGTATAATGGTGCTGGTACACGATGGTATAATGGTGGAACTGGAAACACGATGGTATAATGATGCTGGAGCAAGATGGCATAATGGTGCTGGAACACGATCGTATAATGGTGCTGGAACACTGGTATAATGGTGCTGGTACGATGGTATAATGGTGCTGGAACACGATGGTATAATGGTGCTGGAACACGATGGTATAATGATGCTGGAGCAAGATGGCATAATGGTGCTGGAACACGATCGTATAATGGTGCTTTAACACGATGGTATAATGGTGCTTTAACACGATGGTATAATGGTGCTGGAACACTGGTATAATGGTGCTGGTACACGATGGTATAAACTATATAAAACTTTATGAAAACTAAAAGAAAATAAATTGAAATAATGGATGAGAATAAAAAGAATAAAAAGTAGACGTGAAAACATCAGAGAGAGAGAGAGAGAGAGAGAGAGAGAGAGAGAGAGAGAGAGAGAGAGTACAAAATTACTACTATAAGAAGGACTCCTAACGACAGCTACTTCATTGGCGGGAAAAATATGAGTTGGCAACTGATCCTGGGAGGGTGACGATGGCCAAATATCTAATAAATTCTCGATTAATAGAAAATATTATATCAAAACTGTAACAAATACCAAAGTTTACTGATGAAAAGAGACACATGGAAGTCTAGTGAAAGATAAGGTGTAATAGAGACGCGAAGAGAAATATACTGCACGATAAAAACTGCTATGAAGACAAAATAAACGACAGAGATGATATTGGAGGAAAAAACATGAGTTGGCAACTATTACCGACAAAGTAACTAAGTAGCTTATTAATTTAGTATTACACAAAAAACTGCAAAATACACTAAATTTTATTTTGAAGAAACTATAATAATTATTTAAGAGTAGCAAAAGACATGTAATATATATAACTAAATTTTCTTCATAATATACAGTTAAGAAAATTATATCAGCAAAAAATACAAGTTTGCTACTAGGCTTGAGGGGGAGATGGCAAATTGCTTTACTAATTAATTTATAAAAAAATCATAAAAACGAAACATAAATTGGGTGAATGATAAATTGTATAGCAAAAAAAAATGTTAATCAAGAGCTGGACAGCAATGATATAAACTGAACACAATATAACAAATAGAGACACAAGCTCGTGAAAAACTTGACTAGACAACTAATACTAGAAGCTGCCCTTACAGCTAATAGATTCCAAATTAACAGACAACAATATCGGTTTATTTCGTTACTAATAATATCAGTAACTGGTAATAGGCTCGAAAAACAAAATTCGTAATAAAAAAAATTACCGAAAATAATAAAAGTGATGAAGAACTAATTTAAAACGACATTTACGAGCTTATGGGAAAAAAATACGAGCTGGCAACTTTTCCTCGAAGGGTGGCCAAATAGGTGATAATCTGGTGTTCATAACCTCCCCTGGGACCGTGGCGAGTGGCGACCCGGCCTCGGTAGTGTCAGGACTCACAGGTTTCTTTGGGTACACTTGACATGGGAACACATCTTACTTTCTAGCTTAATAAAACTATATATATAGTTGGTAGGGAAGATGTTATCGAAATTCCTGTGAGAGATGTCGTCAGGAGTTAAGGTGTGCTCTCTCTCTCTCTCTCTCTCTCTCTCTCTCTCTCTCTCTCTTCCATACTCCTCCCATCTTTTACTCTCCCACTACCTCTCTTTACATTCTCAATCCCTCAGATCCCCTCAGTCCCTCACCTCTCAACCCACACCTCTCAATTTTGCATTCCCCCCACTTGTCACCCTCCACTAACTCTCACTTCCCTCTCATCTCTTTCCCCTTTCACTCCTCCACTATCTCTCATACTCTCTTCCTCTGTCTCTCTCACTCCTCCCCAACACCCCTCCCTTAATTCTCCCTCACACCTCTCCCTCTAAAGCTCTCCCCAAAAACATATATTAAATCTGTTTCAAATAGAAATAGACAAGCAATTTTTTCTCCTGTCAATAAAAAGTAATTCTGTCTGTCTCATTAATAAAAGCTTTACAACATGATATTTTGTGACCCACCAGAAGGGGCTATCATACCTGACAGGTAGACGGGGTGTACAGTACACTCTTCCCTGTCCTTCTGTCTGTCTGTCTATTAAATGTTTTCTATCTTTCCGTCTGTGTATCTGTGCGCTTGGCTGTGTCTATCTATCTATCTATCTATCTATCTATCTATCTATCTATCTATCTCTCACATCCAGCACCTACTCTCCCTACCCAGCCTCTCACTCTCCCACTCTCCCCACTCAGTCCCTCTCTCTCCCACTCAGCCCAACTCTCACGTCTGCACAAACAAAATGTTAATGGATGGGGTGAGCGTTCTCCCCTCTCATTGGCTGAAGCAGATCATGAAGACATAATACGGGGATTATGACCAAACTTACCCATATCACCTGACATAAAGTTCCCGAATTCCGAAACCGAGTCCCGAATCCCCAAGCCGAATCCTGAAACCGAACACATAAATCACGAAATGGAACCTCGAATCCCAAAACTGAAACCCTAAATTTCGAAAATGAATCCTGAATCCCGAAACCGAACCTCGGATCCCGAAACCGAATCCAAAAACTGAACCACAACTCCCAAAACCACATCACAAATCCCGAAACCGAACCCCGAATCCAAAAACTAAACCACGAATCCAAAAACCGAACCTCGAATCCTAAATCCCAAAACCGAGCCCCCAATCCCAAAACCGAATCACGAAACTGAACCTCGAATCCCGAACCTGCAAACCCGAAATCAGTATTCATCTTGTGTTTCCTCCTCATAACCTAACCTAACCTCAGCCAATCAAACCTAATCTAATGTAAACTAATCGAACTTAACCAAACCTAATCTCACCTAACCTAATCTCAGTAACCTAACCTAACCTAATCCCTTCCAGGTAGCGTTAGGGTGTTAAATCTCTACCTGAAATAAGCTTGGGTGACCTGATCTATTGATGTACAGTTATTATTACGTAAGGATTAACTTCTCAAATGTAATCTGTGTAATAGTCTGATGTTTAAGTCACCTTGATCTAAATCTTCCCCCTCCTCTTCCTCCTCCTCCTCTTCTCTCCTTCTCTTACTCCTCTTCCTTTTCCTATTCTTCTCTTCTTACTACTACTCCTCCTCCTCCTCCTCCTCCTCCTACTCCACTCCTTCTCCTTTTACTTCTCTTCCTTCTCTTGTTCCTCCAATTCTCCTCCTCCTCTTCTTCTTCTTTTACCTCCTCCTCCTCCAGCTATCCTTCTCTTACTCCTCTCCTTCTTCTCCTCCTCTTACTTCTCTCCTTCTTCCCCTCTTCTCCTCCTCCTCTCCTTCTCCTCTTACTCCTCCTCCCCCTCCTTCACCTACTTGAACTTCATTATTTACTTGAGTTTAGCTGTTCTTCTGCTTAACACTTTCAATATCTCTCTTTTTCCTTCCTCTTATTCCATTTCAAGTCTTGTAATCCCTCCCCTCCTCCTCGTCTTTCTCAATCACACTATTCCTGCCAACTTGTGTTCCTTGTAATCTTGATTCTCCTCCTTCAAGCTGTTACTGCCGCCCTGTCTTCCTTGTAATCCCTCCTCCTCCTCTTCCTCCCCCCTCCTGCTAGCCCCCCCCAGCCCCTGTATTTCTCCGCATTAAGTAGTCTCTTCACACAGGTCATCATCCTTCACTGGTACGGCTAGGGAGGCGCTGATGGCTGTTCCCTGGTTATGATCTACTCTGACAGTGATTGTGGGTTCTTGTTGTGTTCTTCTGTTATGTTCTTGTTCTAACCATGTTCTATTCTTGCCTTCTTCTAGTCCTGTTTTTGTGGTCTTGTTCTGTTCTTGTTCTGATCTTGTCTTCTCCTAGTCCCGTTCGTGTTCTGTTATGGTTCTGGTCATTTCGTCTAGTCCTGTTCTTGTTCTGTTCTTGTTGTTGATCTTGTTTTGTCTTTCCTGTTGATCTTGTCCTCTTCTTGTTCTGTTCCTCAATCATACATTATTTCTACTGTATGTGTAAGTATCTCATGTTATTTTGTTCTCTCTCTCTCCCTCTCTCTCTCTCTCTCTCTCTCTCTTAGAATGCTGGTAAGTTCCTGGTTATCAAGATCTACGATTATGATTAATATTTTCAAGAGTCAGTTACGTATCTTCACCTATAAGATATATTCTCAATTGACTTTCCTAACAGTAAGTATTATACAGTATCGTCTAGCAAAACCAACAACGTCATAAGTCAGGAGAAATAAGGCCTTAAGATTGTTTTGCCTTCAGAAATTCAATCCGGATTCAGAGTCAAGAACGTAAGCAGATACCTCAGCTGTCCGCTATTCGATGCCCTTTTTGTTTACTCAATCAGCTGATGATCCCGCCAACGAGAGTAAATGATCGCTCATTCATCATTCTCGTGTTTACTCATCCAGCCGGTTTAAGATTTTCTCATGCACAAGGTCTGGAAGTTCTTAGGTTATATCACAATTCTTACTTCTTTTTCTTAGTGATATTTACAGTAGGTTAGGTTAGGTTAGGTAATTTTTTCAGGTAAATACGAATATATTCAATAATATTTTCTCACCATTTACAAGATTCATTTGGTGCTACTATAGCGTGCGGTGTACCACAATATCCATAGTCACGGACCTGACCTGACTACCTGAACACCAGGACCCTAACCAACCTTATAAAAGGGGGTTAGGTTGGGTTGGGTTGGGTTGGGTTGGGTTGGGTTAGGTTAGGTTAGGTTAGGTTAGGTTAGGTTAGGTTAGGTTAGGTTAGGTTAGGTTCATCATTTACAAAGAATATGATACGAAGTTTATGCCATTAATATTATGCTACTATTCAACATCTTTATGTGTTTTGCTTATATGATGATCATTAAAAAAATATTTATCACTATTTTGTTTTTTTATCATGAAACTTTACTATATAATAAATAATACTATATAACAATACTAAATTGCAACCTGCAGTGTAGATATCCCAGGTAGACCGTACGCTATAGTGTAAATGTTCCGGTAGACCGCATGTTATAGTGTAAATGTCCCGGTAGACCGCACGCTATAGTGTAAATGTCCCGGTAGACCGTACGCTATAGTGTAAATGTCCCGGTAGACCGTACGCTATAGTGTAAATGTCCCGGTAGACCGTACGTTATAGTGTAAATGTTCCGGTAGACCGCACGCTATAGTGTAAATGTCCCCACGGTAGACCGCACCTATAGTGTAAATGTCCCAGTAGACCGTACGTTATAGTGTAAATGTTCCAGACCGCACGCTATAGTGTAAATGTTCCCCATAGACCGCACGTTATAGTGTAAATGTTCCCGTTAGACCGTACGCTATAGTGTAAATGTCTCGGTAGACCGCACGCTATAGTGTAAATGTTCGGTAGACCGTACGCTATAGTGTAAAAATGTCAGTAGACCGCACGCTATAGTGTAAATGTCACATTGGGACCGTACGCTATAGTGTAAATGTTCCGGTAGACCGTACGTTATAGTGTAAAAATGTTCTGGTAGACCGTACGCTATAGTGTAAATGTCGTAGACCGCACGCTATAGTGTAAATGTCCCAGTAGACGTACCGTACTATAGTGTAAATGTTCCGGTAGACCGTACGCTATAGTGTAAAATGTTCCCGGTAGACCGTGCACTATAATTATAAATGTTCCGGTAGACCACGCTATAGTGTAAATGTTCCAGAATCGCACGCTATAGTGTAAATGTTCCGATGAACCGTGCGCTATAGTATAAATGTCGACCAGACGCCGCGCTATAGTGTAAATGTTCCCGCTATACTGCAAATGTCCCGCTATAGTGTAAATGTTCCGGTAGACCGCACTGCCCCGCTATAGTGTAAATGTTCCTATAGTGTAAATGACCGGTATAGTGTGGGGCAAATGTTCAGCTATAGTGTATAGTGTAAATGTTCGGTAGACCGCGCTATAGTGTAAATGTCCCCGGTAGAACCGCACGCTATAATTATGCGTTCACATTGAGCCGCGCTATAGTTAATAAATGTTCATGAACCGCACGCTATAGTGTAAATGTTCCGGTAGACCGCGCTATAGTGTAAATGTTCCGGTAGGAGCTATGCAGCTATAATTATAAATGTTCGATAGACACGCTATAGTGTAAATGTTCCGGTAGACCGTACGCTATAGTGTAAATGTTCAGATGGGCAAATGCAGCTATAGTGTAAATGTTCCGGTAGACCGTACGCTATAGGTGTAAATGTTCTACTATAGTTAAATAAAGACCGTACACTATAGTGTAATGTCCCGGCCAGCGCTAGAAAGTAAATGTTCCGCAGACCGCTTTTGCTATAGTGTAAATGTCGGTGGACCGTGCGCTATAATTATAAATGTCCCGGTAGACCGTACGAAAGTAACAACCCGGTAGACCGCACGCTACAGTGTAAATGTCCCGGTAGACCGTACGCTATAGTGTAAATGTCCCGGTAGACCGTACGCTAGAAAGTAAATGTCCCGGTAGACCGCACGCTACAGTGTAAATGTCCCGGTAGACCGTACACTATAGTGTAAATGTCCCGGTAGACCGCACGCTACAGTGTAAATGTCCCGGTAGACCGTACGCTATAGACCAGTGGTTCTCAACCTTGTTTGCCCCATGCACCCCTTTCACCACATGTCAGAATGTCATTCCCCCCCTCCTTTCCAAGATTGTCTGCCTCAAAAAGTGCATTCCAAATAATATGTATATAATACTGAAAATCCTTTCTTTTTTCCATATTAGTACATATACATTTACAATTTTACATGGATTATTTTTAAAGTGGAGTTTTACAAATTAAATGCCAATTGAAAATGTTGATGGATTTATAAAACTTGAATAAAAGTAAAATAGTTTTTATTTTATTTATAATGAATTACTTAACAGACCAAACTGAAGCATAATGCAATAAACAAAAAGTTCAATAGAATACCAGGATATTGTAAATTTGTAATTAATTTTATTCAGATGAAGATTACAGTCAATGAGAAACCTGTGATTGTTTTTTCTTCGCCAATTCTGGGATACGCGGAGGAGTGCTTGAAAGGGCACAACGCAGGTCATTTTCTACCTCTAATCTACTACGTTGCTTCGTTTTAATTTGCAACAGAGTTGAAAAGCCTGACTCACAAAGATATGTCGACACAAACGGAAGCAATGCACGGATAGCTCTTTCTGCCACTTTTGGGTAGGAATCGCACATCAAGGGCCAAAATTCTGTGATTGATTTCTCATCGAACATATCTCTTGCTCCCGAATCAGTTTTCCCCCCCTGAAAACCTGAATTCCCCCCCCCTGGGGGGAATTCCCCCCTGGTTGAGAACCCCTGCTATAGTGGCACCATACATTTTATACTATTTCGTTTAAGAATGTACGTCAGAAAACATATCATTGACTCGTTTATTGGAAATGTGTTGTTAATGGTCATTGTCGGCACGTTCGCTTTGAGAGAAAAAATAATGTGTTTTTGTTTTTGAGAGTGTGTGTGTGTGTGTGTCATATATTCTTATATATTTTTCAATATTTATTTTACTCTCCTTATTTCTCTTCCGTTTCCCTGTATTTAATCTCTCTCTCTCTCTCTCTCTCTCTCTCTCTCTCTCTCTCTCTCTCTCTCATCTCACAGCCTCCCTTCTCCCACCTCCACACACTCTCTCTCACTTCTCCACTCCTCAACTCCCCTTCCTCCTCCGCCTTACCGCCTCCCTCATCCTCGCTACTGCCACGTCCGCAAGATAGAGCCGAGTTAATGTTGAGGAAGAACAGGTTCCGTCGTGTAATGTTGCCCATGAGTTTGTGTCAGTGGGGGGTGGGGAGGGAGTGGGGGGAGAGGGGAGAGGAGGTGGGGAGAGTGGGGAGAAGGTAGAAGCAGGGAGATAAAAGGATAGATTGTAAGGGAGAGGGAGAGAAGAGAGTGTGAGATTGTGCATAGCTAGCCAGGCCGGAGGGAGAAGGAAAGTGTGTGTGTGTGTGTGTGTGTGTGTGTGTGTGTGTTTACCTGGGGTATAGAGTGCGCGTTCATGTATACATTTGCGTGCTTGTGTATATCTGCAATGGTATGTCCGTTTACATACAAAAACACACACACACACACACACACACACACACACACACACCATTAGCTAGTGACAAGAGAAATGTTACGCTCCTTCCAAAAACACTTAGGTTCCTCTTACTGAAAAATTCTCGTCAGATGAATATTGACACCACAACTACCACAGCTATCACAACTACCACAACCACCACAGCTATCACAACTACCACAATTACCACAACCACCACAGCTATCACAATTACCACAACTACCACAACCACCACAGCAATCACAAGTCATGACTACCATAACTATTACTACCACAATCTCCACAACTACCGCAGACACCACAGCTACCACAACCAAAACTAGCACAATCATCACAACCACAACTACTACAGCTATCACAAGAGGCACAACTACCACAACCACCACAGCTATCACAACCATCACACCTACCACAACCACCACAGCTATCACAACCATCACAACTACCACAACCACCACAGCTATCGCAATTACTACACCTACCACAGCTATCACAATTACCACAACTACCACAACCACCACAGCTATCACAAGTCACGACTACCATAACTATTACTACCACAATTACCATAACTACCACAACCACCACAGCTATCACAATTACCACAACCATCACAATTATCACAACTACCAAGACCATAACTACCACAATCATCACAACCACAACTACAGTAGCTTACTACAGCTACCACACAATCATCACAACTATCACGACCATCACAACTACCATAACTACTACAAGTACCACATCACGACTACCACAACCATCACAACCACCACAACTACTACAGGTACCACAACTACCACAACTATTACAGGTACCACAACTACCACAACAACTACAATTACCACAACTACCACAACCACCAAAACTACAACAATCACCACAACTACCACATATGATCTCTCTTAATTAGCGTTTATTACCACGTAAATTTCCTCACCAGTATTTTCAAAGGTTCATATGCGAATTTTTTTTCCTTAAGTGAATATTTGAGAACAGTTACATCCTTTTGGCGCTTTGTTGAGTTACGACTTACAGTAAATTCTCAAAAGATCCTAAGTTAAATTTTCCCCATAACTGAATATTTGACGATGTGTCTGATTAGGTGTTAACTTGCGACATAAAAAAAAATCGTAAGGCATTTTTTTTTCGTTTTAACCAATAATGTATTTGTATCTTATTGGTTCTGTGTTAAGTTACGACACAAAATGGTATTAAAAAAAATCGTAAGGTAAATGTGAGAGTATGTAACTGGCTCACTTAAGACATAATGTAAGTTAATTATTTACCTTAATTATCTTAGCTTGTGTAGTCAAAACGTATACAGTACAACAGCCTCATAACTTAAGTCACTATGAGACATATTTAAAGATAAAGTTTATAAGTTCAGAAAAAAATATATATAAAAATGACACATAATCTATGGCATAAAGTTACCTTCTAAGATGGCGGCGAAATTATGTAGAGACTCTATTGATGTGGTTAGTTATATTTTCCTACACTTAGACAATGGTGGAAATAGTGTCTACTGGTTGAAGAAAATACTGAGATGAGATGAGAGAGAGAGAGAGAGAGAGAGAGAGAGAGAGAGAGAGAGAGAGTACTGTATGTAGTACGTGTTTCGTTAAGGTTGCTCGTGTGTGTGTGTAGTGCAATCCATCTTATTTCCTTGTAATTTCCTCTGGCAGAGATAGCCGGCGATGGTGGATGCGACTATTTCTTTGGTCCAGATTCCCGAAGGTCCGTAAGATAAAAATAAATAAATAAATAGATAAATAAATATATAAATAAATAAATAAATAAATACAAACTTAACTGAAGGTACAAGAATGCACCTAACTTGTTCATTTAACTTATAGCACATCGATAACTCACACTAACTATGACTTTATCTAACCTAATGCTAACATAATCTAACGCTATCCTAATCTTAATGCTAACCTAACCTAATTCTAATCTAACCTAACCAAAGATAAGCTAACTTATCGCTAAACTAACCTAATATTAACTTAACACTTTCCTGACCAAGCACGAATCAATCCTTACCAAACATTAACTTAACCTAACCCAACCAAACCAAACCAAACCTAACCTAACCTTACACAATACCTCCATAAGCCATAACAAAAGATCTAGTTCTCATTTCTCAGCCTATATGTTCCTATTGGTGTTAAACCGACCATAGGAATTCGGTCATTTCACTTAGGTCAACAAATCCTATTGTTATTATTCCCGGTTTCATATCTTGGTTGGGGTCTATAACGAGGTGGACATATGACCCATGTTTGTCAATCGTTAACGTGATATAGTATTGTAAATCGTGGGTAAATAGTATCCGTAGTTGGTGTTTGTAAATGATTTGTGTCTATTGTTAGGACCTATTGGGTGGTTGTCTGGTAGTCTTTCAAAGGTAATATATATATATGCGCTTTACGTTATTGATACAAACACCTGTACAATGTCTCGGGGTGGTATACTGTATATTATCTGGCAGTAATGTGTAAATCAATCTGATTCCTTTCATCGTTTATTTATTTACAATTTGATCCAGTTGTTATGAAACATGGTAAATAAGAATCATATATATGACCTGAAGTTAGTATATAAATCCTGGCCTGATACCCAATAGTATTTAAAATATTGTGTGTCCCAGCTGACCCTGCCAGTTCTCTCTTTTGTGGGACTCGCAACAAAATATCCGGCATCTTGTGACGTCATATATATAGTATCTAGAGGCCGTAGCTTACAGGACGTTTAGAGCTCCTGTAACGGAATAAACCCCGGGCATACCGTGTATATTTCCAGATTGTATAACAGTGTATGCCTTCCAAATTATGATAAACCTCATTACAGTTGTTTTATCAGAGAATACTGTGTAAAATATGTTTCATATATTATTTCAATGTAAAATAATATTAAAACAAAATTTAATCAGTTATAATGATCTTATAAAAAAATTTGTTTGCTTACGTTTAGCGGCGTGAAATGAATTACCGAGACCCATTACAGTCTCTTAACATAAATTATGAACATTTTAAGGCTGTACCGACTCACACCCAATTGTTATTATTATTTATACTATTCTGAAGATTTTTTATTTTATTTTAACTGTACTACTATGGGTTTTTTAGCTGACGGTAATAGGCAAAGAAGCCCCGCCCCCTTGCAGTCTCTTGTCGCTCATTGGCTCATATATCATGTTCTATTAATATTGATATATCACAAATAGCTCCATATATAACTGTTAAGGCCAGTGATGGTAAGGATATGACTGCTTGAAAACAATAACTTTCAAGATATGAGTGGAAAAAACATTTGAAATAAATAATATTTACCGTCCAAGTAAAAAAAAAAAAATTACGCTTTTGGAGAACACTTCCACCACTACTTCTCTCTTCACTAATTATTATGAATATTAGATAAATGATGCCAAACATATACAGTAACGGATAATAATAAACATCTTATAGAGTAGAATCAAGTGTAAACTCCACATGTTTAAGTAAAGGTGTCGTGTAAGACTAGCGTTAAGGGGAGGCAGTGCGCTTCATTTTAAACTTTTTTTTCCATTCATATCTGGAAGGTTAATGTTTTCAAGTAGTTATATCTTTACAGACAATACATTCAGCATTAAACTGAGGCAGAACTGGATATCCTAAGGTTATGTATGGATCTATTTGTGGTATATCAATAATAATCGAATAGAATGTATTGTACGAGCCAATGAGCTGCAAGGGGGGCGAGGCTTGTACCGTCAGGTAAAAAAAAAAATACTATAGTTTCTTGAATCGTTAAGTAACACTTATGAAGTTGTTATTGTAAATTGTACATATTTTTCTATTGTATATTCAGTTGTAATCTTTGTGTGAAATATACAGTAATATTTTTGTTTAGTTTGTGGAAAATTTGTAAGTGTAAATAAAACCCGATATACCTAAAGAAACGGGAATAAATGAAACGGATTCAATACACAAACGGAGGAGGTGAATCCGAATTTAATATAGAAAAATACCCCAAATCCGAATTCATTACAAAAATAAAATAATCAATGGTTAAGACTGAACTCTAAACTGCCTCTTAACCTACTGTAAGTCAAATGCTCACTTATTCATCCTGTACCACATTCTTGAACCACAACACCAAGAAGGTTTGGCAGTAACGAAGCCAACAAATACGAAAATAATTTGCCAACTTTGAGTAAATTATGAAAATTACGTTGCACTTAGCAAGAACCTCAACCTGCCAGTAACAAATAACAATAACAGTAACAGTTTGTAATAAAAATACTTTGATAACTCTGATTAGGAAAACAAACTTAACTTTCATCATTGAGAAATTACGACCCGGGAGCCAGATTCACGACACCTTACGATCACTTTTTGTCCCTTCGGGTGATTCACTAAGTTTACGACGCCCGTAACTGAACTTATCGTACAGCAAACGGTACGATGTCCCCCCAGCACTCATAAGCTTCCACAAGGAGGAAATAAGGTCACGTAACTACCGTTTTCTCTACTATACAACCCATACCAAAACACACACACAGCTGCCAGCGTATACTTCACGCGTCACTAGTGAGAGTGAAGCTGTGAAGATGTAACTAGTGGTTGTTTTAGTTAATGATCGTGTACTCCGGAATGAAAAAGTTTTAGGGATCCTTTGACGACCACCAACTGCTACGGTCCTACATATTTTCACCTCGGGATATACTCTGGCTATGTGACCAACTGCAACAAGATATTGGTCGAGTGACAAGGAGGTCTCATGCGCTCCTAACCTAACTTAACCTGACTTAACCTAACCTAACCTAACGTGGTAGTTTTCAGAGCGTAGTTGGTGACGTCACCGGCTTAAAGCAATCAATTGTATCAAGAATTATGGAATAACTAATAATTTCACTGTACAGAAAAACATAAGAACATGAGAACATAAGAATGGAGGAAACTGCAGCAGGCCTATTGGCCCATACTGGGCAGTCCCGTTTACACCCAACCCCTATTGCTCATATGAGCATCCAACCTATGTTTGAAGCAATTCAGCGTATTCGAGTTAATGATGATATTTGGTAACTTGTTCCATTCATCCACTACTCTGTTTCCAAACCAGTGTTTACCTATTTCACGCCTAAATCTAAATTTGTCTAATTTAAAACCATTGTTACGAGTTCGCTCCTGGTTGGATAGTTTGAGTACCTTTGTAATGTCCCCTTTGTTTAGCCCTGCCTTCCACTTATACACCTCTATCAGGTCGCCCCTCGCTCTACGTCTCTCGAGGGAGTGCAAATTAAGATGCTTTAACCTGTCTCTATACTCAAGGTTCCTAATGCCCGGGATTAGTCTTGTCATTCTCCTCTGAATTCTTTCCAAGGATTCTATATCCATTCTGTAATACGGTGACCAGAACTGAACTGCGTAATCCAGGTGTGGTCTCACAAGAGCAAGATACAGTTTTAGGATGACCTCGCTAGTCTTGTAACTAACACTCCTTTGTATGAACCCAAGTACTTTATTAGCCTTGTTACGAGCAAAAACACATTGTTTACTTGGCTTAAGGTTCCTACTTATCATTACTCCTAAATCTCTCTCGCAGTCGGATTTCTCTATGGCATCGTTGTTCATCTGGTATCTGGTTTCCCTGTTTACATCTCCTATACTGAGTACTTTACATTTGTCGACGTTGAATTTCATCTGCCATTTTTCAGACCATTCGAAAAATTTGTTTAGATCTTCCTGTAGTTTTGCTGAGTCCTCGTCAGATTTGATAACACGTCCTATTTTAGTGTCATCAGCAAATTTACTTATGTTGCTGTCAATGCCGATATCTATGTCGTTTATGTATATAATAAATAATAATGGTCCAAGTACTGAGCCTTGGGGAACTCCACTTGTGACGTTGCTCCAATGGGACTTAGTGCAGTTAATGCTCACTCGCTGTTTCCTGTCCTGTAACCACGCCCTAATCCATTTAAGGATGTCACCTTTGATGCCATGAGCTTCTACCTTTCTAATTAGTCTTTCGTGGGGGACTCTGTCGAAGGCTTTGCTAAAGTCGAGATATACCACATCATAATTGTGCCCCTCGTCCACCGATTCGAAAACTGATGAAAAGAATGTTAATAGATTAGTTAGGCAAGAACGTCCGCTTGTGAAGCCATGCTGGGAATCATTGATCAATCGGTGCTTCTCCAGGTGATTTCGAATAGAGTTTGAAATGATTGCTTCCAGTAATTTGCCTACTATTGATGTTAGACTGATTGGGCGGTAGTTAGAGGATAGTGATCTATCCCCCTTCTTGAAAATCGGTATTACATTCGCTATCCTCCAGGATTCTGGTACTACACCTGTTTTTAAGGACATGTTAAACAACTTTGCTAAGGGCATACTAAGCTCTTCCTTACATTCCTTTAATACTCTGGCAAATATCTCATCGGGACCAGGTGACTTATTAGGCTTTAGTTTGTCTATTTGCTTACTAACATCGTTACTAGTCACTACTATCTCACTTAATTTGTTTTCTTCACTATCTCTGAATAGAGTCGGTGCCTCGGGTATCATGTTTAAATTTTCGGTGGTGAAAACTGTTGAAAAATATTTATTCAAATTATTGCTCATTTCTCTGTCGTTATCAGTGAGCTCGCCGAAGTCTGACCGTATTGGTCCAATCTTTTCTCGTGTTTTAGTTTGATACATTTGGTAGAATCCTTTGGGGTTTGTCTTCGTCTCCCTTGCTATCCTTACCTCAGTTACAGAAACGAAGCGGAAATTCTACCAAATAAAATGATATTCTAAATGTGACATAAATAAAGGCACCACCACACGGGCTGACACTGACGTATATGTTATGAGTTTATTGTACCATGAAGAGAGAGAAGACCTATATATACCTCACCCTCTTCAGTAATAATAATAATAATAATAATAATAATAATAATAATAATAATAATAATGTGTTACCAACTAAACTACGCAGCACCACAGCGCTAATTACATATGTGTGGTTTAACGTTAAGGTATGATGATGATGATGATGATGATGATGATGATGATGATGATGATGATGATGAATCGATGATACACAATAGACGTCTGCAAATAAAAAACACAAATGCAAGCGTAAATAAACAGGAACTTCAAAAATACGATTCCAAATATAAAACACAATAAACACTAATACAAATAAAGAAAATATAAAAAATACGATTATAAATAAAAAATAAAAAAATAAAAATTAATAAAAGAAAATACAAAAAATACGAATACAAATATCAGAAAAAACGGCGAGAAAAATTATAAATACTTAATAAACACAACCATACACAGATGCGGGCAGGCAACAGGTCGCATGCGCCACGAGGATGGGTGGGGCATGACTTGAGGTGACTCGAGCGTTACTGTGGTGTGTATGTCGGAGTTAACCTACAAGGCCATTGATTACTTGAACGTTGTCATGTGTTGGTGGGTGTTAGCCTGCCTTCCAGTGGTGACTTTGGCTACCGGTGCTACCCTTCCTCAAGGTACGGTGAGAGAGAGAGAATGTGAGACGTTAATATGAGGTTAATATGTGGAGAATAGAAGCCTAAGCCTAAGGTTAATATATGGAGAATAGAAGCCTAACCCTAAGGTTAATATGTGGGGAATAGAAGCCTAAGCCTAAGGTTAATATATGGAGAATAGAAGCCTAACCCTAAGGTTAATATGTGGAGAATAGAAGCCTAAGCCTAAGGTTAATATATGGAGAATAGAAGCCTAACCCTAAGGTTAATATGTGGAGAATAGAAGCCTAAGCCTAAGGTTAATATATGGAGAATAGAAGCCTAAGTGATTGGAGAGAGAGTAAGAAGAAGGGTTCTATACTCTAGGAGTCAGGAGGATGGCTCACTCAGTGTTAATGTTTTAGCCTGTTAGTGACATGCAACTTTAGATATCTAGAAATAATTTTTCAAAGCAAAACACACATTGTTTATTTTGTAGAAAAGTTAAATATCTGCCTACTTCAGGGAATATATTCCTTCAGTTCTTCATTAAGAGCGATGGTGGAAGTTACACATTTACACCAGTTATTCTCTATTTAATATGAACAAAAATATCGCAGACACTTAAACAATGAACTTTATTGTAGTATTTTGATCAGGCGACTATTTTAGTAGTATCTAAAGAGCATCGCCGTATTTACAAGTTATCAGTGACACCACTTTATCACATCGTATATTGTGCTCGCTAGTTTATTGTTCATCAACGTTTTTTTTTTAAGTACAGTGCAGCTTCAGAATCACACAACTACCAATATATTGCTGGAAATTTAAGACAGTAGGCTTTAAGACTAGGCTCCTACAGTGGAAATAGTTTAAAGATCAGGCTACATTATTCCAAGTTAATAATAGTAATAATATTATTATTTATTCGGTGAAATTGCCATGTACAGTATATAAGCATGAACTGTTTGGGCTACGATATTTTCAATGGTGACACTAGACATTTACGGGGGGTTAAGAAAATTCAGATTAATTACTTTACAGTATTTACCTCACGGCCACCCACTAGAGGTGGTCTTGCTGAAGGAGGGAGGCCAATGGCCTGTGTAGTATCAATGCATTGTTCTTGATGATTTTGTCATGGTCTATTTTGAAGCTCAATACTGTTCGTGATTCCACATCTTGGGCTGGTAGACTGTTCCATAACTCTACCAGCCTCTGTGTGAAGAAGTATTTCCTTATGTTCGTTCTGCATCATAACTTGACGAGCTTGCAGTTATGTCCCCTCGTGTTGGTGATGCGTGACATCACAAAAATTGGCCCGGGTTCACGTTTTCCAGCCCTTTCAGGATTATTAATTGTTTTTGAGATATGCTCTATTGTCTCTTTTCTGAAGGGTTGTTAGTCCTAAGGCCATCAGTCTACTTGGATAATCGAAATAACTAAGTTCCAGAATCATTATTCAAAATAGAAGTCACTTCTTGAAACCCCTTGAAAATATTATGCTATTTTAACCTAAAATTTACACCAAATATGATGAGGCGCCTCTCCTGAATATAGTAGAATTAAGACACTACAGCAGGGGAACTCAATTGGCGGACCGCGGTTAACTTTGATGCGGACCCCAGCATCTCATCAAAGACCAAACGAGTGCCAAGGCAAACCAATTATCAGAGCTTTTGCAAGATGAAAAGAAAATGGAAATTTTAAAAATTTTAGCAGATATTACATCTCAGCCCAATGCTCTCAATGTGAAGCTGCAAGGAGGAAACAACACAGTGTATGATCTGATATCAACTGTTCGAGTTTCCAGAAGAAACTGGAACTTTTCAAGCACGATCTCCAGGGAGAACTTCTCCACTTCCCCAAACTTTTGAAGCACACTAAGGGAAGGAAATATCATAACCATATGCTTGTTCAGTTTATCGAGACTCTTATTGATGATTTCAAGGCTCGTTGTGATGATATCTCTCTTGGAAGACTGCCACTGCTGTTCACTCAGGACCTCTTCTTGGTCACAAACGTCTCCGAGTTTTCAGAAGCAAACCACACATTCAAATATGTATGTGCAACATCAATCCAAATAGAACTAATTGATCTCCAAGAAAATGTGGCCTTGAAAGAAGAAAGAAGAGGTTGATAACTGTGTTTCCGTCACATTCTGGACACAGAAGGTGTCTCGAGGTAGTTCCCCTCATCTTCACAAAGTTGCATTACATATCCCTACAATGTTTGGCTCCACTTACCAGTGTGAGTCTGCTTTCTTCGCCATGAATTCAGTGAAGAACAAATACCGCTCCAGCAAAACCAATGAACACCTCCATCATTGTCTTAGACTGGCTATCACATCATTTGTACCAAAGTTCAGGGAATTGGTCAGAAGCACAAATTGTCACTTTTCACACTAATGATGATTAATCACCTAATTAATTAAAGGCCCACTGTAACAATTACATGTACACTCAGGGTCAAAACTAATAATCCCATTTTCCTGTTCAACAAAGAGGGATGAATAATTACTTTTGAACCAGACTGTACATTCTATAATGGCAATATTTCTTGTGTGCTACAGAGATTTAGTTTATGTCTTTCCATTCATCATTCTTCCTTCTTCAACAAGAGTAGAATGTTTGATAACTTTTGACCACAGTAAATACATACATTACCTTCAGTGGTTTATTGTGTTACAGATAAGTAGTTTTTCCTTTTGCCCCCCCTCTTCAGCAAGATAGGTGGATGGTAACTCTTATGGCTTCTTTTGATCAGTGGGCTCTTGTTCATTTCTTTAATTCATTTGCACTGTCAACAGATTTTGAGATTATAAATGCAAGTAGATGGAAATAAACTGAAATGTGTACTCTCCATTTGTTTGTTATTGCCTCCATTAAATGAAGTCTCATCCGGACCTTGGCCATCTAGAAGACTTGTGTGACTGGACCTTCACACATATAGCAATTGAGTAGTCCTGATCTACAGTACAATATGCCATGTAATGAATTGAGTAAGAAGTCAACATTATATCCCGCAAACTTGTTAATGTGAACTTAAAACCCTCCAAATTGTACTTTCTTAACTGGAGTCGAAAAATTCAACTAGAGTATTTTTTCTGCACTATCTCCCTATGTAAAAATTAACAGAGTTCCTTGGTTATACTCTACCGATTTTAAACCATTTGTTTTTTTCATGAAACGACACAAAATTGCAAAGACAAACCTAAGGTTAAGTTATATAAAGATAAAGTTAGGATAGGTTAAGTTAGGTTAGGTTCGTTTTTTGCGTGTTTTTCCACACAATTTGGGTTGGGTTAGTAAGGTTTTCATGAATTTCGCCAAGAAATGAATGTAGAATTCATTGAAACACCGAAATATACTGGATAAACATAATTTCCCCCAAAATATCATGAGTGGTCCTAAAACGAATAATAACCAAAAACTTAAAGTTACAGCCTTATGTTTTTGGCAACACAACAGTATCCCGTTCATCTTATATACTCTGATGATACGCTGATGTTAACTGGCAATTCTGGAGAGTGGAACGTTATCAATACTAAATGTGTTTAATAAAGAACGTGCTCATATAAACTAATGAACAGTCGACATTGACAGAAGTAGGTTTAGTATTGCTGAGAGAGGAGAGAGAAGTAAAGCATAGAAACGGGAAGAAAAGTGGGAGGGGTAGATAGCAGGTGGGCTGTCCACCTAGCGGAGACGAGTTGAAATGTTGGGGTGGTGGCCGCACGCAGCACACGCCCGCCAGCTGAAGGGAGGAAGGTGGAGGGGAGGGAAGCTAAGCTAGCTAGGTATTCATTATTGTAATGGGTGTTAATATATGTTTGTTCGATGGTGGTGTTATTTGTTCACATACAGAAGCTCAGGTTGTCTTCCTGGCTTATTTGAAAAATTTTGCTCCAATATTTCCTGAATTCAGGTTCTTGTTCTTTGGGTTCAGTTAATTTGATTTGGTTGCTATTTAAAATGTAGTTTGATTCGTTGCTGGAGATTCCCATTAGGTTTTTAATTTCTCGCCAGAATTCTTTCGGGTTGTGGTAAATTGCTTCTGTGTCTGCTATTAATTTCTCCCAGTTATTCACGTATGCTTCTTTGGACATGTTTCTTAGTTGTTCGTATATGGTGTAATATTGTATTCTACATTCTGGCGTCCATCCTTGTTCTATGATTAATTTGAATAAATTACTGAATTGTGTCTGTAGAATTCTTGATTGATGTGAGTATTGGGGGTGTGGTAATGTACGGTGAGTGGTCGTGGGTATGTGGTGTTCCATTGCTTGGATGACGTTTCCGTACCATATCTCCAGTGTGTTGTCTATTTGGGAAGTGTGTTTGTTGTTTAGTTGGGTTATTTGGTGGTTGCTTAACTCCTTTGGAATTCCTCCCAGTTGGACCGGCTGTAGCTGTATCTCATCCTGGCAGGGATCTGTATTGGCGACGTGGAGAGTGTGGCTACGATAGGGAGATGGTCACTGGTGGTTATTGGGCCGGGTTCCATTTGCAGGTTAAGATGGTGATGCTGGTTTGTTAGTACTATGTCTGGATGTCCGATTTGACCTGCTCTGATGTATGTGGGGAATTCCGGGCCAAGGTGTATTGCGTTGCCGTGACTCAGTAATGTGTTTAAAATCTTGCCCACGGCGTTGTTGTCCTGGTGCCCCAAGACGCGATGTCGTGCATTTAAATCACCCAAGAAATATGCTGGTATGTTTCTTCTCAGGAGTTTGAGCATGTCTGCTAGTGGGAATATGGGTCTTCTCGGAGGGAGGTAACAGGTGCCGATTATAATAGGTCCTGTTGGGCAGTTAATTTCGATCGCCAGAAAGTTTTCTTGAAATGAGTCGTGTATCTTGTGTTGTATGTTTCGTTTGATGGCTATGGCAATTCCATCATGTTGTGTGTCTTGATTGTTTTTTTGGTAGACTGTGTAGTTAAATAGTTTTATTTTTTCTGAGTTTTTCTTACCATGCGAATTGATGAGAATAATATCTGGGTCTATGTTACGGTATGTGTTATATAATTCGCTTGCTCTTTGTGGGATCCATGCTAAGACATTATGTTGGATTATTTTAAGCTTATTTATTATGAAGGCTGGTGCCTAGAGCTGGTTTGCGCCATTTTTGCTGACCGGTGCTCCCCTGACACCCTCCTGTCCAGGCCCAGGCGGATCTTTTTATATGTTGTCTGATCAACTCTCTCTATTCTGTTGTGTCTTGTGAGTATTCTTCCCTTCTTGATTAGTGTTTCAATATGTGTGTCATCTAGGTTTTTGTCTGAGTATGTGTATTTAATCTTGCCTTGCCTTATTTCTGCCAATAGTCTTTCTGTTGAGACTATGGGGGGAGCTGTAGTGGAGTAAAATCGAATACCAGTTTCATGCCCTAGGTCTTTGTTCTCCGTGGTCTCTCTGGGAGCAGGTGGTGCCATAGTTCCTGCTTGATTCTTTTTTTGGGTGTTGACTCTGGCGGCTTGTTCTGTTATTGTGGTGGTTTCATCTTCGCTTGCGTCTTCCATCGATTCTTCCTCGCTTGCTGGCTCGGGTTGTATGCCTGAGGTAGTCTGTTCTTGAGTTGATGGTTCGTGAGTTGATGGTATTTAAGTTGCAGTGCTCTCTGATTTGTAAATTAAGTTGAAAATTTCAGTAGAAGGCACATCGTTTGGGAATTCCATGTCTGGCAGGTTGTTGGCGGCGAACATGTCCCTTGCTGCCTTGGCAAAAGTTCCAGGTCTGGCTATATTCATGATGTGGGCGTGGATTATGGAGGTCATTATTTTTACGGAAAGATTATTTCCAAGCTGAAGCAAAATAGGTTGGTTTGCGGGGGGTGGTGTGGCGACTTTTTCGAGGATCTTTGTCGTTTCTCTGGTTAGTTTTGTCACAGCTGAATATGTCTTGTTTTGCTGTTCCTGCGTCTTCTCCCTCTCCTTCTCCTTCTTATGGTTGACTATTGCTTTTCGTATGGGGCAGCGAGTAGCCAGTGTTCTATGATCTCCTTCGCAGTTTAGGCATTTGGGATTATCTTTGTTTTTGCACTCTCTGAAGGTGTGCCCCTTATTCCCGCATTCTGAACAGTGCTTGGTGTCCTTGTTAGGGCAGTCTGTAGCCATGTGTGAATATTGGTAACAGTTCCAGCATGGAATGATGGGGAAGAATTCCTCCTGCTCCACCTGGCTGCTGCTGACATGGTAGTAGGAGAGACAAAGTCCCTCCTGAATTGCTCTTTGGGCCATGGCTATTTCCGTGAATCGTATTTTGAGCATGGATGGCAGTCTGGGCAGCTTGACCACTTCCTCCACCTTGGCCCATTCGTTTTTGTCTTCTATATCAGATACCAACTGCTGTTCACTTGATTCTTCGGTGATTGCTTTATCTAGTCGTTTGACCACAATTGATTTCCTCGCTCGGAGTTGAGGAGTGACTGCAACTTCAAATTTTGCGGACTTGAGTTTCCTTGTGCTGTCGTTCGATAAGAGTAAGTCGACATCATTCTCAGTCAGGCACAGGGCGATGAAGGAGTCCTTGGTAGTGATGAGGTTAGATATTTTGATGAGTAGGGTTGCGGTGAGGAGTCTTGCCAATTCGGTTTTTCTCTCGTCAGTCACGCCCCCTTCATGGGAGCGTATCCGTACCCGGTGTGCCCTCATTCCAGAGAGTATGTGGTGGACATGCCACCCTTGCGTGGTTTGAGATTGGAGACCTACCTATTCCAGGACAGGACTTTGTTACAGAAATTACAACACTCCCCACCGCCACTTGTTGGTCGAGTGGTCGTAGAGTGGTTCCCGCAACTCTGTCCCGGAAGCCCCGTCAGGGGATCCTACTTCCCTAGTGTTAATGAATGCTCACTTATAGACGTGAGCTAGTGTACCTAATTAGGGGGGCGGGGTAGGGATTCGGGATTGCGACCCCCTTCCCAGGTGGACCCACACGATCACGGTTACCTAGGAAGGCTCGGCGGAGGGATGGGTAGTGCTCCTGCCCCCTTTCTTGTTCACAAACTCCTGGGAGGGAGGTGAACAGTTACAGGGGGGACCCAAGGACGAATACACCTTAGGGTGCAGGTCCCCAGGCCAGAGCGAAAAAGAAGGAAGATCAAAGAAAAGCAGCCACTGGTGCAAGTAACACCAGTGGGATCGCGGCCCAAGTCCGCTGCAGAAAGCCGTTACAGACCTCCCAATCAGGGCCGTCTCTGATCAGGAGTCACCCCTGATCAGTGGGGAGGCACAGAAAGGGCGTTGTCTGGAACGAGCTTCCCGGGTGTGTGAGTAATGGTGGTGAGGTGGTCGTTTTCGTTCGGGTCGTCAACGGTTAGAGACAGGCTGGCAGGATTTAGCAGTGAAGGGTCAGAAGAGAGGTCCGTTCACGGCGAAGGCTGGCTGGCGAATGTGAACTACACAGGAACAGGAGGCGAGCGCTTTATATACTGGACCGCCACGCTCCATCCCTTCAGTACGATGACTCAATCCATTGAGTAAGGTGACTTAATATCCAGAGTACGATGATTTACGCTAAGAGTACGATGATTTACCCCGTATGATTTACCCCAGGAGTACGATGATTTACCCCTAGAGTACGATGATTTACCCCTAGAGTACGACGATTTACTCCTAGAGTACGATGATTTACCCCAAGAGTACGATGATTTACCTCTAGAGTACGATGATTTACCCCAAGAGTACGATGATTTACCCTAAGAGTACGATGATTTACCCCTAGAGTACGATGATTTACCCCTAGAGTACGATGATTTACCCCAAGAGTACGATGATTTACCCCAAGAGTACGATGATTTACCCCTAGAGCACGATGATTTGCCCCAAGAGTACGATGATTTATGTAATGATTGATTGTCAGACCAAAGCTTACAGCCCAGAATTATGTCACATATAACAGCACGTACACTACAGACCTCGTGGTACCACCATATTCCGGGTTGACACACCTCAGGTCGACCCTAGGGACTTGACCTCGCCCGCTAATGACGTGAGTTAGCCGGGTGACCTACAACCTCACCGAACCAAGACACCTGGACAGGACCACACCTGCACACAGCTATCCAGATCAAACCAGTTTAGTGATAATTGGTTAGAGGTAAGAAGCCGGCTGGGCCGACCCCATATAAAGGCCCTACAGTCCCGTCCACGGGGATTATCATTCTGATTCTGGTTGCCATTCGAACATTCGAACATTACTCTGGAGATTCTCAGAGTCACACTTGTCCTCTCCCCAGGTCGGGAGGGGGACTTCCCGACCAGACCCCAGCTAAGCAGAAGCCTCCCATAGGAGGCAGCCCAGCCAAGCATCCACTGGGCCTACGTCAGGGTACACGTGAGTCTTGTCAGAACGATTCCTAGGGTGAGTTACCTACTGTGGGAGGTGTATTCATTCAGGTGTGTCCAAGAGTCAGTGTCGAGTAACGTAAAACATAATGTGTTAGTACCCCGATATAATAGTGATATTAATGTGTCCATGTCATTGAGTGAATTAATAAATAGTTGTATCAAAGAGGTGTTTAACAAGTTTTCCCTTTAAGAAGTAATATATGTGTATTGACATACGAGATAAGATAAGCGTATTGACGCTGAGTAAATAACATCCCGGTCACGCTACCAATCCCTCTTATCTTTACATTCCTACTCTCTATACTTCTCCTACTTATATGTAATCTTCTTCTCTCATTGGGTTCTGTCCCATTATATTTACCTCTAGAGTACGATGATTTACCTCTAGAGTACGACGATTTACCCCTAGAGTACGATGATTTACCCCTAGAGTACGATGATATACCCCTAGAGTACGATGATTTACCTATAGATGTATACGATATACCCCTAGAGTACGATGATTTACCCCTATAGTGCGATATATTTACCCCTAGAGTACGATATTTATCTCTAGAGTACGATGATTTATCTCTAGAGTATGATGATTTACCCCTAGAGTACGATGATTTACCTCTAGAGTACGATGATTTACCCCTAGAGTACGATGATTTACCCCTAGAGTACGATGATTTACCTCTAGAGTACGATGATTTGCCGAATCTAGAGTACGATGATTTACCCCTAGAGTACGATGATTTACCCCTAGAGTACGATGATTTACCTCTAGAGTACGATGATTTACCTCTAGGTACGATGATTTACCTCTAGAGTACGATGATTTACCTCTAGAGTACGATGATTTACCTCTAGAGTACGATGATTTACTTCTAGAGCACGATGATTTACCTCTAGTGTAGGTTATGTATCTATGCTACTGTGTCGAGTAGCAACCTTGTATATAAGCTACTGTGCCGAGTAGCATCTATGTATACAATTACGTGGCAACACTGCACGTATTATGTGGCAACATTGCCCCGAGGCTGCCATATGGCAAGGCAGTCTTAGTCTGACTCTGTGGGCCGTGCATGGCATACACTAGTCACCACTTGTATTTCTCCTATCCGTTAGTAAATGGACTTCAGTGTTACCCGGTGTTTCCCTACCCATCACTGCCTTCTTCAGGGAACACTTGGAACCTTCATGGCGCAGTGAGTAGAATCTGTGGACTTACAAGTGTGTGAACAATGGACAGTTAGCCGGCGATGTGCGACTGCCGGCGATGTGCGAGTCGACTCTTAGTGTGTTGTGTTGTGTTGCGTTGTGTTTCGCCGCGACGTGCAGTGTAGCGCCATCGCAGTGCGTTTTAGTGATGGTGGCTGTGTTAGTGTCAGTGTATTAGTGTGTCTAGAGCTGAGAGTTGAGCATTGGCCTCTTTTTTGTGGTACCCACAGAGCACGCAGGCGTACACCCTTCTCGTGTGACATCCGGGGAGACACTAACGTTCTCGCCTCCGCAGCGGCTCCAGCCACCAAGGCCACCACGATCTGGTCTCTGAGGCACACACACACACACACACACACACACACGCACTCACGGACAGAATAGTGGACTCTATGCGTTATTTCTGTGCTGTTTATGTCATATATATGTGGTTCGAGCTGATGAGGCGCCACTTTATATACTAAACAGCGCAGTTCAAGCATACTAAGATGGGCGGTAAGAAGGGACAACGTTAAGATGGGAGACACGACTCCCTACCACCTTCCCCTCCACCGGGTGCAGACTCTCATCCTCCACCTCCAGCGACGGACATTGCCACAATTCTGAGGTGGATGGACGACAGGGACGAGAGACGCAGAGAGATGGAACTTCAGAGGGAGGAGACACGAAGAGAGGAGGAAAAGTCGCGTTTTGATGCACTATTGGCGACCCTGGCGCTAACCCACCCTCCCTCACTCGCAGGTTTCGCGCACCAAGGCGCCAGTACCCTCCCTCCTCCACCACACCAGCGTCCTCCCAGGCATCTGTTCAACCCCCACCCGCCCTCTCACCATACGTCACGTTTCAGCTTTTTCGTGAGTGGAGGCGGCGGTGGACACATTACTCCACGATGGTGGACCTTGACAGCATGCCTCCAAACAAACAGCTCATCCAACTGAGGATGTGTTTGTCACTGGAGACCCAGAGAGTTTTGGAGCACACGTTGCAAGTGCCTCCCGATTATACCTCTTCAGTGACGGATGTGCTCGACCTTTTGCAGGAGCACGTTAAGGGTCGGAATAACGAGGCTTTGCGTCGCCACGCCTTCACCAGCTGCAAGCAGGCGGAGGATGAATCCCTTGACGACTTTTTTGTACGTTTGAAGAGTTTGTCGGAGGAGATCGACGTCTGCAAGGCGCACAGCCAGGAATGTGAGGAAGCCTGGATCAAGCACGGGATCTTGACAGGTGTTAGGCAAGAAGAGTTGGTGCAGCGACTCATCCCCATGGACGCTTCCTCCACACTCCAGTTGGTAGTGACTGAATGTCGGTCATACGAGGCCACCAAGTCCGCCACCTCTGCCTTACGGGCCCCACCTGCTGTGAGAGCTATCTCACAATACAAGAAGGGTAAGAAGGCGGCCAACAACGTGAAGGCTGCCACACGTTCTTCCACGCCTCCGCCTAGTGCTTCCTGTAGCAGCTGTGGAAAGCAGCATGGCCCCAAGACATGCCCGGCCGCCGACGCACTGTGTCGTGGATGTGACCGTAAGGGCCACTGGTCTAACACAGACAGGTGCCCTGCACGAGGCCGCAAGTGTCAGGCCTGCGGTCGTTATGGACACTACGACAAGTGCTGCCGCCAACCCAAGCCCAAAAGCCCGAGACGAGGAGGAAAGCAGCGCACTTCCCTCGGGGTGGTTCGCACGCATCCCCCTTCAGATGGCCTACACAGCCCCAAGCAGCAGCTGAGTCACATCAGGAGGGTGGAATCGACCACACGCCCCAGGGCTACCCCTTCCCCTACCATCCGCGTCGCCGTCACACACGGTGATGTGTCAGGGTCACATCGAGGTGATACCGGACACCGGCGCTGATACTACGGTGATTGGGTTGAAGCACCTCCAGAAACTGGGCCTCACCAAACGCGACCTGGGACCACCGCCGCAGCTGCAGTACTACAATGCGGACGGTTCCCAGATGCCAGACGCTGTGGGCTCCTTTCAAGCAGAGATCACCTACGGCGACAGGTCGTGTCATGGATGGATCGACGTGCAGCCTACTCTCGCTACACCCTTGTTGTCGTGGGAGCACTGCAAGGAGCTAGGCGTGGTGCCCAGAGACTTTCCCGAGCAGATCCCAGCTGCTCGGTACACCGCCAGCAGGGTGCGTGAATCAATGAGCGACGCGCCTGGCGCTGCCGCACAGAGCTGCCCAGAACCCGCGTCCACTCCCACCCACACAGGACGCTCCCCTGCCCAGATCCTGTATGGTCACCCTCTCCGCTCTTGCGTTCCTGCACACACCAAGGCCTTTGCGAAGGACTGGCAGACCAGAGCCGAGAGCTGCGACCGCCGCGCCGCTACACGTGCCCAGGACGCCAAGGCTCGGTATGACGACCGTGCCCGCCCTCTTCAGCCAGTGGAGATTGGTGCCCTTGTCCGCGTCCAGGACCCGACGACGACACGTTGGGACAAGGTGGGCATAGTGATGGGCGTCGGCCGGTCGCGGGACTACAAGGTCAGGATGCCGAGCGGCCGTGTCTGGTGGAGGAACCGCCGCTTCCTCCGGCCAGTCCCACCCCCTGCTGCTGGCCCCCTGACCGAGGACGAGTCCCCTACACCTCACGAGGATCCGTCCCACAGTGCACCTCGACGCTCGGAGCGACTTAGGACTAAGAAGTCCGCTCAATGCAAAGACTATGAGCGTGAGGGGGGAGGGAGATGTAGGTTATGTATCTAAGCTACTGTGCCGAGTAGCAACCTTGTATATAAGCTCTGTGCCGAGTAGCATCTATGTATATAATTATGTGGCAACACTGCACGTGTTATGTGGCAACATTGCCCCGAGGCTGCCATATGGCAAGGCAGTCTCAGTCTGACTGTGTGAGCCGTGCATGGCACACGCTAGTCACCACTTGTATTTCTCCTATCCGAATAAACGGACTTCAGTGTTACCCGGTGTTTCCCTACCCATCACTGCATTCTTCAGGGAACACTTGAAACCTTCATCTAGAGTACGATGATTTACCTCTAGAGTACGATGATTTACCTCTAGAGTACGATGATTTACCTCTAGAGTACGATGATTTACCTCTAGAGTACGATGATTTATCCCTAAAGTACGATGATTTACCTCTAGAGTACGATGATTTACCTCTAGAGTACGATGATTTACCCCAAGAGTACGATGCTTTACCTCTAGAGTACGATGATTTACTTCTAGAGTATGATGATTTACCCCTAGAGTACGATGATTTACCCCTAGAGTACGACGATTTACCCCTAGAAAACGATGATTTACCCCTAGAGTACGATAACAAAAATAAAGAATACAATAGTGTTTTTAATAAGAAATTTTTTAAAAATACATATCCTCCTGAAACAGTAAAACGGAGCGAGGGTTTGTATATACACCATGACACACGGTAAAGTAAAGTAAAGTAAAGTAAATTAAGTAAAGTAAAGTAAACAGTTATTGGTTGCAAGTATACAGTACATAACAATACTTTCATTATTCAAATTGTTTTTACAACTAGTTCTTCAGCAGAGGGAGGATGGGGGGGGGGGGTCCGTTGAACATTTTGGTGTGTGTTAAGTTTCTCTTTATATTCCTTTACGGGAACCATAATGTGAAAAGAAAACCAGGGTAGACGCGGGGAACTACCGTTTAGCATGGCAACATATTTACTCATGGTCCACACTGCGGTATCAAATATTTTGTTAAGAAATTTGGCGGCAGTATGAGGACCAAGTGAAAGCTCCGGACTTATTATGTGTGAATAATTACATTAGACATGATCACAACTGTTCAACATTATTTAAAGTAGCGATAATTATAATTTGCATTACCCGTAAAAGGTGTTGATAATATATATACTGTACATGAAAAAAAAGAAAAGGTCAAAAAGTCTTACAGTATAATTTGCCCAATACAAACCAACAAACACAACAGTACACATCAACAGTAAGCAAATTATATATCTTATATAGGTACTCTGGCAGGACACCGAAGGGATTCCCCCTGAGTCTTTATGTAAGTCATTACACTGTTCAACATCTCCTAATCTGTCTCAGTGTTGTTGACTTCAGGCTTACTATTACCTCAGAGTTTTTTGATATAGACCCATTTAGCTCCCTGTGTAACACATGTCATCACAATCACACTAAAAGGAATGTCCCTCAATATTGTCAATGTCTATGTGCCTCCCTCCACCCCTAATGTACCTGTCCTACCACACCATATTACCTACACCCCCACCCTCCTTGTGGGGGACCTCAATGCCCGACACCCCAGTCTCGGCTCCCAGGGGCCCCACTCAAACTCCCGGGGTTTACTCCTGGCTCTCCTACCTACAAACCACCATGATGACCCTGTACGTCTCCTCTACCCTCCATCACCCACCCACATCGGGGGAGGAAAACTTGACTACATCGCTCTCTACTCTGACCCTCACCGCCCACATTCCACCCGTATCCTCCACTCTCCCCACAGTGACCATTTCCCTATCCACACTACCCTCCAGTACGTGAGAATACCCGCTCCACCCAAGGGCCCTAGGCTCAGCCTACCCCCTGCCAACATACCTGCCTTCATCACTACCATTGCTGAATGGTTTCAGGGTTACACTGTCACCACCGCAGACCAACTCTACCTTGATCTGTCTAAACACTACACTACCCTCCTCCGCCCTGTTCTAAAACACCGCCGCTCTAACCGCCAGCCCAAGAGTCAGTGGAACGTTAACCGTGACCCTCATGTTAAGTCTATCCGAGTATGGCACCGACGAGCAGTCGACCAGTGGAAAAAATCTCCCAGCTCCCCTAACACTCTACGCTTCCTGATGCGCACAAATAAAGAGCTCCTATCTGTCATCACTCTCGCACGAGAGAAGCAGTGGTTTGATTTTGCTTCCTCTATTGACCAGTCTACATCTATAGGTGATATATGGCGCACCATTAACCGTGCCCGGGGCACCAACGCTAGACTCGCGCTCCACCCCAGACCAGCTGCCCGAGCTGAGGCGCTCTCCCAGACGAGGCAGGAGGCCGCCTCCATTGATGGGCTACCACCCGCTGTACGAGACCTCACCCTCGCACTGCAACCACAACGCCGACAGCGCATCTCCGAGTACCAAGACCTATCTGCAGACACTGATGTGCCTTTCACATAGTGTGAACTACTAAATGCTGTTAAGCGTGGTCGGTCCACCGCCCCTGGCGATGACGGCGTCACATATGATGTATAAATGCCCTTATTGCCACCCCTGGTAACCCCCTCCTCTGTCTATTTAACCTCTCTTTTGATACTGGTCAGCTACCTCATTTATGGAAGACTGCCACCACCATCCCAGTCCCTATACCAGGCAGACAAGATGAATATCGTCCAATATCCCTCATCTCCTGCTTCTCAAAGACGATGGAGCACATGATACGCCACCGCCTCCACTGGAAAATTGAAGCCCACCTGCGCCCTGACCTCTATGGTTTCCGCCCCGGAAAGAGCACAGCTCACTGCATCGTTCACTACATGGCAAATACCTCTTCGTCCACTTCAAGGGTGCTTTTGATAAAGCCAACAGTGAAGTGATCCTTGAGGGCCTCACTCACATGGATGTGAGGGGCAAACTCCTCACGTGGATTGCTGACTACCTCTCCCATCGACAGGCCCGTGTCCGTTTTCAGGGTCACTACTCTACGATAAGGGACCTTGATCTTGGCACGCCTCAGGGAGGTGTACTCAGGTATACTCTTTAATGTTCTCATGAACTCCATCTGCCGCCTCAACGACATCTTTGCTGAGCGTGCCCTAGACGGTCACATCATAAGCTACGCTGATGATATTCTCCTCCAAATTACTACAGTGCAACATGAACAACCTGTACTCTCCATGTTCGCCCGGACCTGTCAAACACTCGGGCTAGTCATCTCACACACTAAAACCAAGTTCATCTCACGCTTCCGGCGTCAGACACCGTTGACTCTGCAAGGACAAGACATCGATCAAGTACGCACCTACAGGTACCTTGGTCTACCCGTGCGAGCCACTACCAGCGCCACCACCTCCGCCGTCGCCGCCCACGTCATCTCCCAGTGCCGCCAACGAACGAGGCCCCTCCAGTCCCTCACTCACGGCCTCAAAGGAGCCTCTGTCAGGGTCCTACGTCTCATGTACATTGCCATCGTCAGAGCTGTCATAGATTATGCCTCTCCTGCCCTTGTAGTTGCCTCCCAGTGCGAGAAACAAAGCATAGAGAAAATCCAAAACAGAGCGATGAGACTCATCCTCGGCTGCCCTATGACCACCAGAATAGAAGTCATGCAGCGTGAACTGATCCTGCTTCCCGTCTGCGATCGAATTACTGCTCTCAATGCCATCCTTGGTGTTAAACTTCTTCGCAGTGAGCAACAGACTCCCCTGTCGCGCTCACTGAACTCACATCTTAACACCCTCCTGCGCCGGCCTGTCCCCATTACTTTTCCCTCCCCCTCTCAACACTGGCCCGTCCACACTGCTGCTGACATCCTGCATTATCACTTCTACACCCCCTCGACCTCTCTCCCTCCCGAGTACACTCATCCACCTCTACCGCCGTGGACTTCCCCGTGTGTTGATGTTGTCGTCCACACCTTCCCTGGTCGTAAATCCACCCAACTGCGGTATATGCTAAAACTTAACTGCCTTGAGCAGATTAATGATGTCGCTTCCTCTCTTAAAACCTCCCACCCTCGTCTACTGTGATGGGTCTGTATATATATGTGTATATATGTATAGGTATGTGTATATGTATGTATAAATAAATAACAAAAAAAATAAAAATATATATAAATAACGAAAAATAAAAATGATAAATAATAAAATAAATAAATATTGAAGTGATAACCGTGGTAACACTATGAGATGTACTTATTACTACCATGCTATTGTACTATTCCAGATGATACTAAATGTTACATAATACTTCCTTGAGATAAATGTATAGTATATATCAGGTGCCTCAAAGAGAGCTCAGTTTCTCAACTGGCTCAGCCATGTTAATAATGTTATTATTATCCACTCTGTATCTGTATTTTTCTGGCTAATTAAACTGTTACAATTCAATATGGCATCACAAAAATTGTGACCAAGTCCCAGGTTGCTGATCTGACTTTCTGCCTCATTTACACACAATTACAGGGTCTCAATTGTTTCTCTTACTATGACAATACAGGTATATCGTTTCTCACTAGTGATCTTTATTATTATTATTATTATTATTATTATGATTATTATTATTATTATTATTATTATTATTATCATTATTATTATTATTATTATTATTATCATTATTATTATTATTATTATTATTATTATTATTATTATTATTGTTATTACATTTTCGCCCCCGGCTTCAATGTGGGCTAATCCCTATAAAAATAAAATAAATAAATAAATAAAAATATTACACTTGAAGTCCGCGAAAGTAAGTGAATTTTGTAATAGTGTGTGTGTGTGTGTGTGTGTCTGTGTGTGTGTGTGTGTGTGTGTGTGTGTGTGTGTGGCGATCCAAACACTGCTATCTCATTGACTACACCATTGTCAGAGAAAGAAATCGCCGAGATGTCCTCATCACCGGAGCAATGCATGGCACCAGACCACTGCGACACTGATCATCGGCTCGTCAGAGCTAAGCTCTTACTTCACGTCGCCCCAAAACGGCTAAGGCAGCAAGCCTCCAGAAGAGGTTTTAACGCTAGGCGTCTGGAGGATCCAGTGGTAGCACCTGATTTCAGAGAACAGTTCGAGCATGAGCTGATAAGCAACCAGACAACAAACAATCCAAATCCCAGTGTCGATTGGGGTATTCTCGACAATGTCATGACAAAAACCTGCAGAGACCCTCGGCCAGATCGAAAGAATACACCAGGACTGCTTTGACGAAAATTACCCAGAAATCAACGTACTTGTCGATGATAAACGTGCTACTTTAACTGACTGGCAGAACAACACTCAGTCTCGGACCAAAGCTGATACCTTCCGCACGAAGAGAGCGGCTGCCCAGCGTGAACTTCGCAGACTAAAGAACGACTGGTTTAAAAAGAAAGCATGTTAAACACAAAACTTGCAGATCAACACAAGATGCGCAAAATTTTAAAATCCACTAAAACATTTTATGGGCCAATCACTCATGGCACAGCCCCCTCCGCTCATCTCCCCAACTAAAGACGAAGAAGGCCTCCGTCAGTGCTGGAAGAGCACTACCATTCACTTCTCAACCGAAACACCGATGTAGATGTCCTGGCTGCCCAGCAAGTCCCTCAGCATGCAGAGCTGACCCATCTCAGCTATCCTCCATCCCTGGATGAGGTAGGTACTGCCATCAAACAGATGTAAAATAACAAAGCCTCAGGGCCTGATGGAACCCCAGCCGAGGTGTATAAAGCAGGAGGACCCTCTGATTACCAGCCGTCTCCACTCTCTCCTGGAAAACATATGGGAAAAGTAGGAAATCCCCCAAGCTCTTGCAGACGCCTCCATCGTCAATATTAATAAGAACAAGGGAGACCGGTCAAACTGTAGCAACTACCGCGGGATCTCGCTGCTGTCCGTAGCTGGCTAGATTATCGCCTGAGTCCTCCTAAACAGACTTCTTCCTGAGGCGGAAAGCTTCCTCCCAAAATATCAATGCAGCTTTAGACCATCACGTGGCACCACTGACATGATCTTTGCTGTCTGCCAGAGAACAGCGTTGTGACCTGTACAATTGTACATGGTCTTCATCGATCTAACCAAGGCCTTCGACTCGGTCAACAGGGAAGCCCCTTTGGCGGATTCTCAGCCGTTTTGGCTGCCCACCAAAATTCATCGCCATTGTGAGGCAACTACACGATGGCATGAACGGCAGTGTATTGCACAACGGCACCCAGCCTGAGTTCTTCCCCATCCAAACGGGGGTAAAACAAGGGTGTGTACTAGCACCAACTCTCTTTCAATTTTCTTGGCTGCCTTCCTTACTCGTGCCAGTGTCAATTTAGCCGGCGAGTTGGATATCGAGTACAGAATGGAGGATCTCTTCAACATAAGACGATTCCAGGCAGGAACAAAGGTTTCGGCAGCTTCCATTACTGAACTTCAGTATGCAGACGACCTCACCCTTGTCATTTACACTGAACGTAACTTACAGGAGATCCTGAACACCTATGCAGATGCGCATGCATACTTCGGCCTTGAGGTGAATGTACAGTTAGTCAAAGATGCACCGACCCCACCCTCGGTCTTGTGCTCGCAATTTTACCTGGCAATACTTGGTAAAGGAAGGCTGTATCAAACAATCCATCAATCACAATCACCTTTACATACAGCCTTCCTTTACCAAGTATTGCCAGGTAAAATTGCGAGCACGAGACCCAGGATGGGGTCGGTGCATCTTTGGCTGACAGTACGTAAGACACAGATTCTGTTTCAGCCTGCCCCTGGTTCAGCCACACCCCCACCATCCATCCAACTTGACGGTACTACACTCTCTAATGTTACCCACTTTCAGTATCTCGGCCCCCACCTGTCCACCACCGTGACATCGATGAAGAGATTCAACATCGGATCAGATGTGCATCTGAAGTTTTTGACAGACTCCATATCCGTGTCCTCAGCTGTGGGGACCTGAAATTATCTACAAAGTTGCATTTATATCGAGCAGTGGTCCTCCCTACCCTGCTATATGGCAGCGAGACATGGGTCACCTACAGGAGGCACCTCAAGGCACTTGAACTTTCACTAACGAAATCTACGTTCCATCCTCCGAATTCGGTGGAAAGACAAGCGAACAATTGCCAGTATTCTCGCTAACACCAACTGTAGGAGCATCGAGGCTACCATTATCCATGAACAACTACGCTGGACTGGCCATTTTACTCGCATGGGCGACAGTATACTTCCAAAGCAGCTACTTTACAGTCACCTAACAAATAGTAAACGTAACGCTGGTGGGCAACTGACAAGTTATAAGGATAGTCTTAAGAGAAACCTGAAAAAGTACTAGATCGACCCCCTCACCTGGGAGACGATTACTTCACACTGTAACGCTTGGGGGAGCACCACACACGAAGGTGTCAATACGTTCAAATTAGCCCGACTGTAAACCGAGGCAGACAAGCGCCAACGCCGGAAAGACACTGCTACCGCCCTTCCCGCACTAGATGAAACCATCGACACGTGCAACATTTGTGAACGACCCTACCGGTCCCTTATCGGCCTCTTTAGTCACTTTAAAGCTCACCAGCGAAGGTTACATCCTTAATAACTCATATCATTGTTTCGTAACTGGATGATCGTCATACTGGATTCCAAGTGACAGCAAAGTAGTATTAGTAGTAGTAGTAGTAGTGTGCTTGTGTGTGTGTGTGAGGTAAGTCTCTATTGATAATTATGGCTGGGACAAAAAACAGGTTAGGTTAGGTTAGGTGAGGTTAGGTTAGGTTAGCAATTTAGGCAGTAACAGGTGGTGTGTTGTTACAGGTGATGGCTTGGCTATAACAGATGGTGGTAATGGTGATGTTGCGGGCGGTGGCGTGACGCTCTACCTACAGACAGATGGCGTGGCTCGAGGAGACTCTGGACTCACCTGGAAGAAAACACTCCCCCAGATGGCTGCCGTGAGTGTGTGTTTCCGCGTCAAGTTGTTACAGACCCGTGAAACTAACTACGTCGTCTCGTATGCTACCGAGGCTTCAGGCAACGAGATCTTTGTTGGTAAGTCTCCTGTTGCCTTGCTGCACCAGAGTCTAGTTTCCTTTGTTACACGTAGTTAAGTGGGCACTACTCTGTCGAATGTTCAAGAGGTCACAGCTCAAGGTTGAAGAAACCACAAGGCCAGAAAATTGTGAGGGCAAACTTTTTCGGAGTGAGTTGTGAACTCTTAGAACAATCTGCCAGAGAGTGTTGTGACGGCACCGAGTGTGATTTCATTCAAGGCCAGACTTGACCAACAATGGAGCAGGTTCCCTTATATTCAGGAGCCAGTGCCTGTCCAGTATACTTGCCAACAGTGCGTAACAGTGACATGACCGACCATCCAAGCGCCTAACGAGGCGATCAGTGGCGAAGATGACAAAAGTAAGTAAATGTAAATTGTGTTGGTATGCGTGCTCGAGTTGGTGGTTGGGCTTAATGTTAGCGTTTCTGAATGTAAAGTGTCGTATATTGATATGTGATAATATTGTATCTTGTATTGTTGATATATAATGTCATTGTTTCTGATATTGTTGTTATATGATCCTCTTTGTAATGTAATGTTTAAGACAAACAAATGTGCTAAAAATATTGAAGACTAATGTTGAGGACGAGGCAAATTAAGTTCCACACTAAATAGTGGTAGGCTTGGGATCCCTTAGTCGGGCTGCCAGTGAGAGAGGCAGAAACTTCCATTAAGTTTTGTATATCAGTACTGCTCTCGTGATTGTATCAGATGACCATTGGTTGTGTAATTGTGTTATATTTGTGTATTAAGAGTTTAAGGATTAGATTACCGTGACTGTAACTTTGTTATAAAAAGTTGAACCAGAAACTTTGAATGAACAATGTCCAGCATATGATCTACCGTACTGTATGCAAGTTTAGTTTATCTTTAATTGATCATTTGTCAAGCAAAGTGCCATACTGACATTGTTATTCACAGTAAATTCCTTTTGTTTATTATAAGTGTAAGATAAAATCTTAAAATGTGAACCCTAACCTTCCCTCTGAAGCAGTCAATGATTTGCCCCATTTGCTGTCTGTTACCTCTACTCCCAGGATCTTATAAGTACTGATATATTAAGTTAATCAATCCCATGTCCATATTTTATATTGAACATAAACATTTTAGCCATTAAACTATTAATATGTTGTATGCTTTCACAAGACCCTAAACCAAAGCTGCACTTAATTAATGAGGGCTTTATAGAATTTCAACTGAACCCATAAGTAATTTAAGCAATTCCGTGTGCCATTTGGCTCTCCTGTGCAACATTGCAATATATGGCACAACACCGTAAACATTAACTGTAGTGCTTTTATGTCCTAAATATTTACAGTGGTGCCCTAATGTTCTCAGATGTCCGCTATTATCAGAAGGAGATACGCATGGGCTGCTGCCGTGACGCGGTCTACAGTATCTTCTCCGCCAACGTGTCCCTCATGACTTGGCTTCATGTGTGTTTCGCGATGGACTTGAAGGCAGGCCAAGTTCACTTCAAGGAAGGTGGGCGAGTGGTCCAGACCCTGGACTCGCGTAAAAAGACCGAGGGCGTGACTGGAGGCGGGGTCCTGATGCTGGGACAGGACCAGGACGTCGTTGGTGGAGGCACAGAAGCCACTCAGAGTCTTCATGGTTACCTGGCAGACCTCCAGCTGCTCGACCGTGTCCTCTCCCAGAGTGAGATGGCGGCCTACACCTCCTGTGCTGATGGAATGGACTGGAACGCTCTCGTAAATTTTAACGACGTCGAGGAGAGCTTCGACTTTGGAGAGGTGACGAATCTCGTTGACTTGGCGTACGAGAGTGCCTGTAGTGGGTTTGACATACACGCTTCTCTCTTCCCGGAATCGAGAGTCTTCATGGACAGTGACCTGTTCTGCAGTTCCCTCGGCGGGTCTCTGATCCTCCCGAAGAAACCCATCGAGAATAAAATGATCACTGACCTGGGTATGAAATATTGTAAAATTGGACGTATATGGTTGGGTTTAGAATACGACGGTGGCGCAGACTTTAAGGAGTACGGTACCAACAACACGCTCAGCTACGCTCCTTGGTATAACAAGGTTCTAGCTGATGCCAATACCTATGGGATTTTAGTCAATAAATTTGACCTAGGAGAAAACAACTGGGGCGTCTCCACCCGTGACCGTAAGCTCTGCACAGCTTGTGGCCGTGACGAGCCTTTTACCCTAACAGTTCGAGGACTGTGTAAAGACTCAAAGTTCGACCGGGAGTTCCTAGTGCACGGCTACCAAAATCTTAAACCTTCACTGTACGGAGTGAAGTCTTCGCGTATGTCGTGGATCGCTTACAACCTAGAGCGTGACGTGTTCTCCGGCTACTGGCATATGGTAGTGTCGGCCGAGCCTCATATTGAGGCAAACATGATCATGGAGACAAGATACTCCTACCCGGTCGGCACACACACCTGGAAGATTATAAACGATATTTGTACAGGTGACGAAAAACGTCTTAAGTTGACCACGTGCAGCGTGGGCAAGTTCACCTGTGATGATGGATCTTGTATCAACGTCACTTTACGCTGCGACAAGAAGATCGACTGTGCTGATGCTTCTGACGAAGATAGATGTAACCCGGTGTTGATTCCAAAAGGCTACGACAAGACTCTGCCTCCGCCCTTCACCGACAACAAGTTTCCTGCCACCATCCAGGTAGACGTGGACTTTAAATTCATCCGCTCCATCATGATCTTAGAGTTCAGTTTGTCTCTAGATTTAAAACTGACCCGGCGATGGCGGGACAGTCGCCTCCGCTTCAGGAACCTACGGGAGGATGTGACCCACAACGTGGTGGAGACGCTGAGCGAGGTGTGGCTCCCAGAGCTGAGCATCACTGGCGCAGACAACCTGGTGGCTAACTCACAGGAAAGGAAAGATGTCAACTTTGTCGATAAGCAAGACTCACCTCTGCTGGACGACGACGCTGAACTCGATGAAGGTCAGAACTAAATAATATTCACTTTGTATCAATCTCCTCTACAGGTGACCCACGCAGGTGTGATGACATACTTTCATATCAGGGAACATATAGAGGCGATGTAATGAACGGGCTTCTTGTCCTTAAGGCACGTCGATGAATTCAGCAGAGGACAATTATGTGTGGAAGAAGATACAGCACAGTACAGTACAGTACAGCACAGGGTCTATAAGTAAGAGTAGTTCGCTCCGTCTTGATGCTTCTCACTTTCACTACACATATTTCGTTAACATCTTTCTTGTTAAATACAAAACCTCAGAAGAATTGGCTTAGATTATTATTTGTATCGCTCGACTCATTTTAAGAAACCTTTATGCCCACCAAACGCCTCATAATACTCGTGTGTGTGTGTGATGTTTTTGTTGTTTTTTTCCAGACTACCTGTATTATGGAGGCGCCAACGACTTGGTGGCCGTGAGGGAGTTGACGCTGGACCTGCTCTGCCACTACGACCTAACCTACTACCCCTTCGACACCCAGCACTGCCCTCTCTCTCTCCTCCTCGCCAAGTACACCTCAGACCTCTTCGTGGTGCGGGTGGTTAACTTCACCTTCTCCGGCAACAGTCGCCACCACCAGTACGAGGTCCTGGATATATCTATCAAGGATCTCAGCGTAAACAACTACTCCGGGCAGCTCCTGATGTTGGTGTTACGTAATCAATACATCTACTACATCAGCTCCGCGTATGTGCCGTCGTGCATGTTACTAATCATCTCCTATTTGACTTACTTCTTCACCCTTGACGACTTTCAGACCAGGATTACTGTGGCCTTGACGTCACTGCTGGTCCTGGCTACCCTCTTCTCTCAGTTGGTTGGTAGTCTGCCCAAGACCTCCTATCTGAAGCTCATCGACGTATGGTTCCTGGGATGTATCGCAGCCAACTTCTGCATGGTGGTCTGTCTCGTCCTTATCGAAAAGCGAAGAATGTCGGACGATGACACACAAAAACAACAGAACGTTATTCGAGGAGTCTTCACTAAACCGGTGATGCCAACCAGTGCGGCAGACAAAGTACCGCCAACCACCCTGGGTGCTTGGGGCCCACACCTAACCCGCCTCACTCACAGCTCAGAGTCACCACACAGGGACGTCCCCTTCTCTAAATCCCAGATCAACACTGTAATGAAGGTGGTTGTTCCTTGTTTCTTATCCTTGTTTGTCATCGCCTATTGCGTTTTTGTGTACCTTATTTTAGAACCATAATAGGTTATGTTGAACTTTTACTGGTATCAACCTTTTAGTGTTATCACACAATAAATGATAATGTCTGTTCCTTCATCATCGTCTTCACATATGAAGAAACAAACACAATATACTTGATGATACTTGTCTAGACGTACAGTATGTGTCTGGATGCCGCACACTAATACAGAGATGTGTATTCGGAACTTGTGTTTTATGTACAATTCGGCTCATGTCATCATATATTTGTTTTGGAAATAGCCCAAGTCTTAAACTCATTTTTATGATTTCATAGAAACAAAGTTTTATGGCCGTTGTCGTGTGATGAGCCGAGTAGTTTACTTGGCTTCTATTAGTGATATATCATCTGTATGATCTGTATAATATTTGTTGTGTATAATATGTGAGGTGTATAATGTATGAGGTGTACAATATGTGAGCTGTACTACCCATTTCTCAGTAATGATAATGTTCTGTTGTTGTTGTGTCAATGTGAGGAATGCTGAGTGTCATATATTGTTTTTCTGTTCCGGCAACACTGTTAGTACGGGCACCACTAATAGTCCATAGGCCAGGTATCGAGGATGATTATTACAGTGAGGATGATAATTACGGTGAGGATGATTATTAGTGAGGATGATTATTACGGTGAGGATGATTATTAGTGAGGATGATTATTACAGTGAGGATGATTATTACAGTGAGGATGATTATTACAGTGAGGATGATTATTAGTGAGGATGATTATTACAGTGAGGATGATTATTGCAGTGAGGATGATTATTACAGTGAGGATGATTATTACAGTGAGGATGATTATTACAGTGAGGATGATTATTACAGTGAGGATGATTATTGCAGTGAGGATGATTATTACGGTGAGGATGATTATTACGGTGAGGATGATTATTACAGTAAGGATGATTATTACACTGAGGATGATTATTACGGTGAGGATGCTGATTACAGTGAGGATGATAATTACAGTGAGGATGATTATTACGGTGAGGATGATTATTGCAGTGAGGATGATTATTACGGTGAGGATGATTATTACGGTGAGGAAGATTACAAGCAGGAGGATAATTATACAGTGGAGGATGATTATTGCAGGAGGATGATTATTACGGAGGATGAGATTATTACAGTGAGGATGATACCCCAGTGAGGATGATTATTACAGTGAGATAAATAATTTTGCAGGAGAGGATGATTATTACGAGATGATGATTGGTTACAGTGGAGGATGATTATTACGGTGAGGATGATTATTACAGTGAGGATGATAATTACAGTGGAGGGATGATTATTACGGTGAGGATGATTATTACAGTGAGGATGATTATTACAGTGAGGATGATTATTAAGGTGAGGATGATTATTACAGTGATGATGATAATTACAGTGAGGATGATTATTACGGTGAGGATGATTATTACAGTGAGGATGATTATTACAGTGAGGATGATTATTACAGTGAGGATGATTATTACAGTGAGGATGATTATTACGGTGAGGATGATTATTACAGTGAGGATGATTATTACGGTGAGGATGATTATTACAGTGAGGATGATTATTACGGTGAGGATGATTATTACAGTGAGGATGATTATTACAGTGAGGATGATTATTAAGGTGAGGATGATTATTACAGTGATGATGATAATTACAGTGAGGATGATTATTACAGTGATGATGATTATTACAGTGAGGATGATTATTACGGTGAGGATGATAATTAAGGTGAGGATGATTATTACAGTGATGATGATAATTACAGTGAGGATGATTATTACGGTGAGGATGATTATTACAGTGAGGATGATTATTACAGTGAGGATGATTATTAAGGTGAGGATGATTATTACAGTGATGATGATAATTACAGTGAGGATGATTATTACAGTGATGATGATTATTACAGTGAGGATGATTATTACGGTGAGGATGATAATTAAGGTGAGGATGATTATTACAGTGATGATGATAATTACAGTGAGGATGATTATTACAGTGATGATGATTATTACAGTGAGGATGATTATTACAGTGAGGATGATTATTACGGTGAGGATGATTATTACAGTGAGGATGATAATTACAGTGAGGATGATTATTACAGTGAGGATGATTATTACGGTGAGGATGATTATTACAGTGAGGATGATTATTAAAGTGAGGATGATTATTACGGTGAGGATGATGCTGGCGAGGGTGAGATAATTACAGTGAGGATGATTATTACAGTGAGGATGATTATTACAGTGAGGATGATTATTACAGTGGAGATGATTATTAAGAAAGAGATGATTATTACGGTGGAGGATGATTATTACAGTAGGATGATAATTAGCAGGATGATTATTAAGAGAGGATGATTATTACGGTGAGGATGATTATTAAGCAGTGAGGAGATTATTACAGTGAGGATGATTATTACAGTGAGGATGATTATTACGGTGAGGATGATTATTACAGTGAGGATGATAATTACAGTGAGGATGATTATTACAGTGAGGATGATTATTACGGTGAGGATGATTATTACAGTGAGGATGATTATTACAGTGAGGATGATTATTACGGTGAGGATGATTATTACAGTGAGGATGATTATTACAGTGAGGATGATTATTACAGTGAGGATGATAATTACAGTGAGGATGATTATTACGGTGAGGATGATTATTACGGTGAGGATGATTATTACAGTGAGGATGATTATTACAGTGAGGATGATAATTACAGTGAGGATGATTATTACAGTGAGGATGATTATTACAGTGAGGATGATTATTACAGTGAGGATGATTATTACAGTGAGGATGATTATTACAGTGAGGATGATTATTACAGTGAGGATGATTAATACGGTGAGGATGATTATTACAGTGAGGATGATTATTACAGTGAGGATGATTTATTACAGGAGGATGATTGGTCATGGAGGGATGATTATTACAGCGAGGATGATTATTGGCAGTGGAGGATGATTATTACGGCAGGAGGATGATTACAGTGGAGGATGATTATTACAGTGAGTGATGATTATTACAGTGAGGATGATTATTACAGTGAGGATGATTATACAGGAGGATGATTATTACGGTGAGGATGATTATTACAGTGAGGATGACGATAAAGTAGTGGATGATTATTACAGTGAGGATGATTATTACAGAGGATGATTATTACGGTGAGGATGATTATTATAGTGAGGATGATTACAGTGAGGATGATTATTACAGTGAGGATGATTATTAAGGTGAGGATGATTATTACAGTGAGGATGATTATTATGGTGAGGATGATTATTACAGTGAGGATGATTATTACAGTGAGGATGATTATTACAGTGAGGATGATTATTACAGTGAGGAGTGAGGATTATTACAGTGAGGATGATTATTACAGTGAGGATGATTATTACAGTGAGGATGATTATTACGGTGAGGTTATGATTATTACACTGAGGATGATTATTACAGTGAGGATGTTTATTAAGGTGAGGATGATTATTACAGTGATGATGATAATTACAGTGAGGATGATTATTACGGTGAGGATGATTATTACAGTGAGGATGATTACAGTGAGGATTACAGGTGAGGATGATTATTGAGGATGATTATTACAGTGAGGATGATATTACAGTGAGGATGATTATTACAGTGAGGATGATTATTACAGTGAGGATGATTATTACAGTGAGGATGATTATTACAGTGAGGATGATTATTACAGTGAGGATGATTATTACAGTGAGGATGATTATTACAGTGAGGATGATTATTACGGTGAGGATGATTATTACAGTGAGGATGAATATTACAGTGAGAATGATTATTACAGTGAGGATGATTATTACAGTGAGGATGATTATTACAGTGAGGATGATAATTACAGTGAGGATGATTATTACAGTGAGGATGATTATTACAGTGAGGATGATTATTACAGTGAGGATGATAATTACAGTGAAGATGATAATTACAGTGAGGATGATAATTACAGTGAGGATGATAATTACAGTGAGGATGATTATTACGGAGAGGATGATCATTAGTGAGAATGATTATTAGTGAGGATGATA